>NC_140451.1:17629719-17879719 GCF_963576455.1 Neolamprologus multifasciatus
CCGAAGCGGGTGAATAAAGTCACCCAGTCGCTAGCTGTGCCATTACCCAGCATACATCACTTCCTCCATAAATGCAATAAACCATACAAAAGTAATATCTATAATTAATTTATCTGCTGTATCTGCTGTTTCTCAGGTAGTTGTTTACATTATATAATTTATTGTGTTCTGTATACGTCACTACAATGTGATTTTGGAAATATATGCAGTTTGTGGAAAATTGTTTATTTATACAATTTTATACGGGCTCTTGCCACGGAAGAGATTGCCACGGAAGAGCTCAACAGGCTCTTCCGTGGCAATCTCTTGTCGTCAATAAGCAACGTTTAGGGAGCTCTATAGTATTCAATGAGAGGACCCTGCACGTCAATTCTCGATGCGGGCGGGGGGGTACCCTT
Organism: Neolamprologus multifasciatus; assembly: GCF_963576455.1. Taxonomy (NCBI): domain Eukaryota; kingdom Metazoa; phylum Chordata; class Actinopteri; order Cichliformes; family Cichlidae; genus Neolamprologus; species Neolamprologus multifasciatus. Next base: position 17,630,118 of record NC_140451.1, read on the forward strand.
CGCGTCGATAAGTGAAGCAGAGGGAGCCTGACCATGCGTCACACATTTGACGAGTTGGGAGTGAGAACGTGTTGATAAAACAGGCTAATATTAGGCTTCGGGAATGGTCTTCCCAACCCTAACCTCAACCTTACTGAAAATTTGTGGATTACACTTAAAAACTGGGTCTATGCTAGGAAACTCACAGATTTGAACTCTACCAATTCTGTCCAGAAGATTGGTCAAATATCCAGCCATAATTACTCCAGAATCTTGTTGACAGCAACCAAAAATGTCATCCTGAGGTGTAACTTACAAAGGGACGTTTGACCAAATATTAGTAGACATGTACTCAGTATGTGAGCTGTACAATCATTCCATCCTGGAAAACGATGACTTCAAAGAAATCATTAAAAGCCAAAAAGTAAAAAGTGTGTTAGGGGAAAAGTCTTACATAACTGAGACTTACGAGACTGAAGAATTAAGGAAAATTCAAACAAACATATCAGACTAGTAACATACAAAGTAATTTGTCTGGAAGGTATGTTGAGAATGACAGCAAACAGACATAATAGCACCTCATAATACCATGTCAGGGACATGTTGATGTTGAAGTTGGTATTGAAGTTTGTGGTGTTTTTTTTGAAGATCTTTTTTTCTTGCCATCGCCAGTGTGTGAATGGGTGAATGACTGAATGTAGTGTAAAGCGCTTTGGGGTCCTTAAGGACTAGAAAAGCGCTATACAAATGCAGGCCATTTTCTATACTTTGGAGACATAAAAGCTTTAAGGCAAGTGTAAAAAGGGTAAAAAGCTGTTCATGTTATTGTGTCAGCCCGTTCAACACAGATTAGACAAACAAGAAGGTAATGATTTCTATTTGTCACAGCAACTATGAAAGACATCTTCCAAATATGCAGAAAAGAAGATGATTAACGTTCTGGTTTCAGAGAGTTAATCAGTTGCACTTTATGGTTCCCTTAGAAGGGCAGCAGGACTTTGTTATGCATGTGTGTTTGTGTCCTTCAGAATGCTTCATATCTGAAGCGACCAGACCCAGACCTTCCACTATGTGTGGAACAGACAGTTCTTGTCTGGATCCCCCTTTGTTTCCTGTGGCTCTGTGTCCCATGGCACCTGCTGGCTCTCTGTCAGAGTGCAAATGTAAACACAAAACAATTGTCCAAGCTCTACATCTGCAAACAGGTAAGAAATACTGTCTAATCTTTCTTATCTTCATAAAAAATTGTTGTTTCAGTTCATAGCTTAGGTAGCTGTCTTCTAGTTTCAAACGTTTAACCGTATACTGTAAAAAAAAAAAATGCTTTACCTGCCAGTCAGTCCCCTCATGTTTATTGCTGATAGCAGAACTTCTTGTGCCGCATACTTAAGTTTCAGCAATATGACATCATTTCAAAAGGAAAAAGAAGAATTTAGAATGAAGAATTCTAAATTTAGAATTTCAAAACACTTTCATCCACCAGCCACACACTTCACACAACATTAATTGTCTATTAGATATTGAGTCTCTTCCCATGTAACCAGGTGTGTGCCATGGTAAAACATCCCCCACACATCAGGAACAAGAAACTCAATAATCTATTAGAGTCTGCACTTACTTAATTAAGCACTCTACAGCATTCTGTTCAACTCAGTTCAATCATCTTTCCCCAATATAATAATAGTCTGCTAGTTTATATATCACTTCTCATCCCACTAAGTGAACCGGATAAGATGATAATAACAGAAACGCATGCTTAAAATACTATCTGATCTTCATGAGCTTTATTGCATGTGTGTCTGTGTTAGTAGGATTAATGCATTTATACTTATTTTTGTCATTTTTGTGTACCTCTCCTCTTTGCGGTGCTCCAGACACTTTCTCAATTCTACACTCCAAGGCAGTTGGTTTTTCTCTCCAGGCTCCTTAACCCAATTTCATTTCCCACACTAAAACAACAGTGTTCCTCCATGTGTCCTCCCCCTCCTGTGTGGTCTCCTCTCCCCAAGCTTGCAGCAGTCCAGTGGCACTCACTTCTCTTCAGCTTTGTCCTGTGTATTGCTACTGTCTCTTCCATTGGCATTTTACTCTAAACGTGGCAAATGTCAAATTCGGACAGTCTTCCCAAGGTACATTCACATAGTGCAGTTCCAGCTTGTTATACTGTGAGTGAGAGTATTGCAATTACAATACAACAAAAAGGTGAATCAATTAACTTTATATTCAGATACATATAAAAATCCATTTTACAGTTGATATAATCAAAAATAAACAGTAAATTGTCAATAATCTAATGAGAATTTCAATCACTGTTTTACTTAGTTCAACTAGTTTAAGTATGTTTTTAAGGGTATTATAGAATCTTTTGCATTAAATATGGAATAACAGTACATGAACTTCCTAAGACCCGAACTCTTTCATGTCATGCATTTTTAATTTCTCTTTGCTATTTGGGCTGATTGGGACCTGATGAATGTAAAAACAAAGAATTACCAGATTTTTGTTTATTTATTTATTTTTTTACCTGATTTTTGTTTCTAAGATAAATGAGATCCACATATGAGGACATTTGTTTTAAATTTCGATAGAACAGTGGCAGTATAATGTCCTCGTAGGTGGATATCAGGCCCTTGCAGAGCAAAATTTAGTATTTTGGTCTAGACAAAACAAAATGTGATGTCCACATATGTGGACACCGGGTCCTAGGAGGTTAATGCAATTTTTTAATAGAATAACATGATTTATTCTCATGTCTGGTCTGTGTTTTCTTTCCTCAGCTTGTGGTGTTTCTGTTGTTCCTGACGGCCATAGCACACCTGGGAGTCACACTAGGAGAAGATTTTGGTCCAAACAGTGACCAATTTTAAAAAAAAATGCTGGTGTATACTACGCAAATCCAGTTTTATTTGCAGTCACATGGGTAAATAGAGCCTTTATATTTATTTATTTAAATTTGAAAGGATTTGTTTTTATGTTCTGATGTGTCTTCTTTGTTAGATCCTTGTCCTGCTTTGCCATGAAGGATTAAGACGGGAAGGAGCAATAGACTCTGCCTCTATTTTCCTCTTCTGGTTGCTCCTTGTAGTGTGTGACATCTTTCCTTTCCAGACACTCCTACGAGAGGCTCTCAGACTGGTATGAGTGAAGACATTTGATCAAGTTGGATTAAAGTAGAAGAAAAATAGTAGATTTACTCAGACATGGTGCAATAACGTGATATGATTGACTCCATATTTTCCATAACGCACCGTTTTCTGTGTCTTTGGGATCCTTTAAAGTTTTTCTTTCTCTCATTTTTGGTATTTAGGGCGAGGTCTGTGATGTCCCACGTTTCAGCCTTTTCTACATTTCTTTTGGGCTTAAACTGATTTCATTAGTTCTTTCTACTGTGGCTGATATTCCCCCAGAAGCTAAAGACCTTATAAAAAAGGTACCCTTTATTTGTTATTGGTTTTGTTTGTTTGTTTTCAGAGGGTGAAGTTTTATAAGCATAGATTAAATAAGATAGATTGAACCTTGTTTTTATCCACAGAATCCTGAAGCAGGTGCAGCATTTTTGAGTAGAATAACATTCAACTGGTTAAACAGGTAACATTAAGGTCACTATAGTAGGAATCTTAACAAGCACCTACATATGTGCTCCATGTCTTCAAAGTTCTCATTGTTTTTACAGTATGGTTTTAAAAGGCTACAAACAACCTCTGGTTCAGGAGGACATGTGGGATCTGAATGAGAGTGATAGCACTGCTTTCATCAATGAGTGTTTCCAGCATTTCATGAAGCCTGTGTTGGATGCAGCTAGGTTCCGCTTCCAGAACAAGATGAAAAAGAAATTGTTTCAGAACATAGACAGTGCCCAGGAAGACCCACGGCAAAATGGGCTTTCCAGTGGTCTGGAGAAAGGGGTGAGTTAGGATGTACTAATGATGGTGAGAGCATTTAATCAAAATCACTTCCACTCACATGTACACAACCTTGAGCTACAGTCCAAACGGATTTTACCAACACCACTAATCAACATCACTATGTTTTTTTCTGAATAAATCTCATCAACTGTGCTTGAACGATCTGTTCTTTTAGGAGGAAAGGGGGGAGACAGAAGATGAAAAAAAGAAAAATGACAATAAGGAGGAAGAGAACTATCCCAATTCATGGCTGATTACCACCATTTACAAGACCTTTAAAAGGATTCTGATTGAATATTTCTGCTTCAAATTTCTGCAGGATGTGTTAACCTTTGTCAAAAAGTTGAATAATTACGCACACCCCACTTTGCAGTTATTTATTTGTAAAACCTTTTTGGAATCGTGTATGATTTTTGTTCCACTTCTCACGTGTACACCACTTTGTATTGGTCTTTCATGTGGAATTCCAATAAAATTGATTCATGATTGTGGCTGTAATGTGACAAAATGTGGGAAAGTTCAAGGCGGTACTTGCAATACTTTTGCAAGCCACTGTATACACTGTACACCAAATTGTGCTCTATCGTGGCCATTTTTGGCCAATTGAAACCCATTATAACCACCTTTTTTGATTCCTTGTTATTGACAGTACTATATCATGCAATTTAGGTAAAAATGCTTTCATTCTAAACTCAACACATGAAAATTGTAGTTTTTCATGTTCATTACCAAATTACATCATTGACCCATTTTTGGCCAAACAAGCAATTTCATGTAATATTCCTAGTTTCTAGTAGCAGCCTTTGATGGCTTACCACACTCCAATGGACCAAAATAATGAAACAATTTGGACATAGGTTTGATCTTAAGGATCTAATAGTTTTTGTTTGTGCATGATATTGCAGCACAAACATGTATTTGCAAGATAGACTGGAATAAATAATGACGCATCAAATATTACATAGGCTGCAGTGAGTTTATGCAGATGCAGACAGTGCTGCTGCTGTAAATAAGCCTAACAGCTTCCAGATCATAGGCAATAAGGCAATATGGCAATAAAGTCATCACTGCTTCAAGCACTGTCTATATGATCTGGTCAGAGAGCAAGGACAGCATGCAGTCATCTGCCCTTGAAGAAAAGACATCTGCCCAAGATGAAGAAACTTCCTCTCCAGAAAATGAAGAGACAATCTCCAAAGAAGCTGACTGCATCACCACTGATGAAGAGTACTAGCCAGTGCCTGAATCCTCTTCTTTGGGGGAGGATTGGGGTTGGGGGGCATGGAGGTGGAGGCCAAGCAACTGATGGAAAAGAACATAGGAGCATTTTCTGATACAGAGGAGCCGGTGACTGAGTGGATGCCTCGTGAAAGGAAAACCATGTGGGTCCCACTACTGAAGAGAGACTGCTCTACAATCCAGTTCCCACTGGTATCAAACTAGGGCTCACCCTGTATGCAGTTCCCTGCATTAGCAGATATTTTTATAGCAAAGGAGATCTTTTAGCTGCTGTGCACCCTTACAAACCTGCACTGGAGGCAAAGGTGTAAGGATTGGAGGATTATAGATGAAGTGGAGATGTGAGCCTACACCAGGATAAAGCAATACAAAAGCATGTTGGATGACAACACTGGAAGTTCTCAGGAAGTTAAAAAAGGCATGGGGTTCAGACTCCAACTGACGGAGGAGCTCCGAAGACAACGTTTTAACTTTGGTCACCTTGGCAGAGGAACTCATCAGATGAAAACTGGCACAGGGGAAACAACCCAGAGCTTCCTCCACAGCTCCTCTGGTTGCAACAGAGGAAGATTTTGTTGTCTGTCTTTGGCTTCACCAAAACTACCACGGTGATATCCCACATCCCAAAGCAATGGAGGAATGTGCTTCTTTTGACAGCAACACACAAGGAACCAGCAGTCAGTGATGGGGAATAGAGGACGCCTGGAAGCAAGAAGCAATTCTGCACTACAATAGGCACAAATACAACTTGGATAACTTAGAGAGGATGTTGGCAACTCGAGTTGTAGAAGGAAAACTAACTAATGGCTGATGGCTCTTTTCTCCAATCTCCTGGATGTCTTGGGATACGATGTCTTTGTCCCGCCGGAAACAACTTCACTGAAGTGGGGGAGTCCTCTACAACGTACAAATGGAAGAGCTGGGGTACATGCTGGTGACCTCAACAAATGCTTGTCCCTGTTTCTCAGCCACTTCTGCCATTGATCTCAAGATACAGTAGTCTGAACCAGAGTGTGACCCACACCTCACCAACAAAATGAGAAGAAGGTGCAAAAGGTGCACCTCTAGGATTGGAACAGCAGCCCCTTGCACCAAGTGTAGAAAGTGTGCTTACAAAAACCACTCTACTGTGGTTAGTACATCTTGCTGCTAATGAGGATGCTCACAGAAGCACACACTGGAATATACATTTTGATCATTTTAGTGGTCATTTCACTGGTTATTTGGTCATTAAATGGCCTTTCTGGCCACTAACACACCATGTGTGATTTTCTTTTTGGCCATTCACCCCCTCCCCCAAAAAATAAATAAATAAATAAAATAAAGTAAAAATAAATCATTGTTACTGTTACTCATACTGACCTCCAACGATGATTAAAAAAATATTAGGTTTCATCATTCATATGCTAAAAAATGTGATCTTTATTGCTATTTTCCCCCAAAAGCGTAGTAATAATACATAATCTAACTGGTATTCAAAGGGTATAATTTCTGAATTTTAATTATAATTTGGTTTTCATGACTAGGACCAGCGCTAATTAAAAAATGAAGTCAATGAAAGTAGAAAATGTTTTAATATATATTAATTTTATAGCATTTTGTAAACATAAACAGGGGGTGGCCATTTTTGGCCACAAACAAGCTTAGAGGGAGTTTTTTGGTTTTCCTGTCACTGCACAAAAAAATAAAGGTGCATAAAACTCATTGATACTTTTAGTTATTGCTATGCATCTAACCTCCATCATGGTTAGAAAATAAAACAATTTGCATGTATTATTTAGAAAAAAACAGGGACTTCATGCCCTATGTAAATCATCGAAATTATGTGATTTAACTGGTATTTAAAGGGTTAAAATTCTGAATTTGAATGAGATTTTGGTCTTGATGAACAGCACTGATGCTAATTCAGAAAATCAAGTCAATGAAAGAAGAAAAATGTTTTAATATATATGACTTTTATAGCATTTTGTAAACGTAAACAGGGGGTGGCCATTTTTGGCCACGAACAAGCTGAGAGGGAGTTCTTTTATTTTTCTGTCCCTGCACAAAAAATAATGATGCATATATAATCATTGATACTTTTAATTATTGCTATGCATCGAACCTCAATCATGGTTAGGAAATAAATCAGTTTGCATGTATTATTTAGGAAGAAAATGGGGATTTTATTCTTTTATCCTTATGTAAATTATTAAAAGTATGTGATTTAACTGGTATTTAAAGGGTTAAAATTCTAAATTGGAATGAAATTTAGATTTTCAAGAACATTACTGATGCCAATTTAAAAAATTAAGTCAATGAAAGTGAATTTTTTTTCAATATATATTAATTTTTTAGCATTTTGTAAACGTAAACAAGGGGTGGCCATTTTTGACCACGAACAAGCTGAGAAGGAGTTTTTATGTTTTTGCTCTCCATGCACAAAAATAACAATTACATGTCCCAGACTCCACTATTAATAATACAAGAAATTCCAGTAGCACTGCAAATATTTAAAATTGTGAGATTTGAGGTTGACTTCCAGCTAGTGCAGTGGAAAAACAAACTGGTGTTTAAAGGCTTCAAAATTTAAAAAGTAATAACTATTTTATATTTATGAAAAGAACTGAAGTTATTTAAAAGCTTTATGCAGAAAAAGTGGCAAAAAACTAAAAAAAAATAAAAATAAAAATTACAGACCTAATCTGTTGGTGGCCACTTTTGGCCACGAACAAGCTGAAAGGGTAGTGATTTTGAACAAACCCAGAGAGTTAAAGGAATTTATGCAATTATCTGTTACAGATGTAACAGTTCTAGCATATTTAGGTAAACATAAAAAAACCCATTTTGTTCTCTCTTAAGTTTTTTGTTTTTAGATTTACTTGCTATTACCGTTTAAAATCCTTTGTGTTAACTATTTACTATTGCCAATCTGTGGGACCAGCACCCAAATACAGGAAGTCTGGGTCAGCTCTCTGTTTAAGAAGTTCTAATCGCTGGATGAGTATTACCCAGCAGGCAATGCAAAGTTTAGATGGGGCTGATGTGGCTCAGGGGGCTCGCCCAGCTTTAATGATCTCAAAATCGTCTGTGTGTTTTTCCTGCTTATCGGATAAAATCCAGGGACCCGAGGCGAGTAGCCTTGCAGGTATTTAAGTGGATTAGCTTTAGGGGGTTTGACAGTAGGCCTCAAGGGTATGTTATGCGTAAATGGCTGAAGTAACCTGTAGGAGCTATTTACATTAAAATGGGTTAATACTCCGATTTTTTGATTCTGATTCTGGGTTTAACTGTTATATTGCTACAAGATCCAAGCCAGATCATGTCTACACACACAAAATCTAGACTCTTACACTACTCAAACTACATTTCTCATTTAACATATTGATCAAACTTATATTTTGATTTATCTTTTATCAAAAATAAAGAAAGATAAAAAATGAAGATAAAAATAAAGATTGAAACTATATATCCCATTACAAAAATTGGATGTTAAACCTTTTCACCCTCTCTCAGATATGTTGAGAAGAAAGGCAGGGGGTATTAAAATTTTCTCTGTCCCTCATGTCTCAACACTGGTGATTCATAACCGATAACAGGAGTGGCAGGATGAAATGAGGACATTGTTAGATAAGTGCTAAAGATGAAGCAGGAAATTAGCATGTTTTCTTCTTTTTTTTCTGTTTTTCCTAGATTGATGATCTCGTTCACTCAGGACAAATCCAGATATGCCTGGGAGGGCTATTTGTATGCAGTGTTACTGATGGTGGTGGCTCTGCTACAGTCTCTGACCCTACAGCAGTATTTCCAGCGCTGCCATGTGCTGGGGATGAAGGTTCGCACTGCACTTATGGCTGCTGTGTATAAAAAGGTAAAAACAAGATTGACAGAATACCATTTATTGACATTGGTGTGGAAAAAAAAATCAAATGCTGTATAATATAAATCACTGTTACACATTAGAAGAAAAAATTACTAGTCATAATTTTCTGCTTAAGTCAGTTGTCAGATGTTTCAGTTTTAATGAACTTTTATCAGCACATACTTGTCACAGAAAAAACCTGTGTTAGTCTGTAGCTCTAGTTTCCATCAATACTTTTACTATTGATCTTAATGATTCATTTTGTGAGTTCTCAGTCACTACTGGTGAAGACCCTGATTGTATAGCCAATCAGGATACATAATTTTTGTTTTATGAAGTTTTACCAAATCTTGGAAATCAGGAAATGAAGAAAATACTCCTTAGACATGTAGCACCCCACCCGTGATACTGAGTCTAAATCCACTTACCTCAGTTTGGACCCCCTAGGCGGGGTGTTAGGTTCGTTACAGCCTAGATACCACAAATGGTTCTGGTATAGACAGGAATCAGGGAAACTATCAGTAAACCTTTGCCTGCAAGTTAGACTTAACCAGTAGTAAAAGAATCAACCCCAGACAACTCTTTAACACCAACCAAACGTTTACTGAATGTAAGGGCTGGCAAAAGTATTGTACAACACACCCATTTCTTAACTCAATTTAAATGATATTCAGCTTCATAAACAAATGAAACATGCTGTGTAAACGAAATAATTCCCTTTGACATTATGTTAAACAACACAAATTATGTTATCACCTCTTGGTAAGTGACTCACTAATATACACTCAAAATATGCTATATAAATCCACTAGATACACAATATTCACACATGGGCCCCACACACACTCACATTCACACTTGTTGCAGGCCTGTTTGCTGTTCACAGTGGACGATGGAGAAAAATCCTCTTCTCCCCAGTAAGAGCACAAAAGTCCAACTTACAGTTCAGTTGCTCGGTAGGTTGCCCTTCACCAGTCCAAAATAAATCCACTGTCCGCTCTCCCTGCAGACCCGATGCTGTCTCTGCTACAGCGCGTTAGCCAGTCACTGTCCAGCTCTCCGACAGTCCATAGCGGCTGCCTCCGTGGCGCAGCCAAGCAGTCCGGGCTAGCCTTTAGCCTCGGCTGTCGTAGCTAGAAACACAGTTTTTTTCACGGTGGTGCGACAGTTGAAACAAAAAGTCACTTCGCCCGCACTCTGTTGCAACACGCACTCTCTTGTGCTAGTTAACCTCAGTAAACTAGCCGAGTCTCTCACATCTGTTCAGCTAACCTCTTGCATCTCTCCATGCCGTTTTCCTCTCCTCCTCCATTGCAACCGATCACAGGTCCCGTTCTCTGCTACCTTTACGGGCCTCCAGAAAATTAGAACTCTGAACAATACTTTAACTCTCTTTAGAGTTACATACCATAAAATAATACTTTATGATTAACATAACAGTTTCATTGCTCTAATTACCTGTATTTACCTTGTGACATATTACAGGGCAAATTCCATTCAGGGTACAGTTACATCACATAAACTTAACTGTGAACACCTTATGTTACTATGGTGTTTAAGTCCATGGGAATTATGAGTATCTACTCCCAAATTCCCATCTGGGCTACAGACATCAAAAACTATTTACATTATTTCTAAAAGAAAGTCAGCTTTGCTTTTTTTCTATATATAGGGTTATGGAGGGTTTTTTTTTAAGTGACATACAGAGTAAGAAAAAATATCACTTATATGCTTCTCCTACTTAATTTTCACCCCACATTCTAATTAATTTGCCCTTTTTATCCCTTTTCTAAGGCATTAGTGGTGTCCAATGACACTCGTAAGGAGTCTACAGTAGGGGAAATGGTGAACCTGATGTCAGCAGATGCCCAGCGCTTCAATGATGTGACCAACTTTATCCACCTGCTGTGGTCCTGCCCTCTGCAGATCATCATATCCATTGTTTTCCTGTGGCTGGAGTTAGGACCTTTTGTGTTGACAGGACTGGGAGTCATGGTGTTAATGGTTCCAACCAATGCAGTGCTAGCAACCAAGGCCAGAAAACTCCAGGTCAGGGGAAATACTTGCCAAATCTTCTTTGCTTCTGTAAACCTCTGTGCGAGATTCTAAATCAAATAATCAAAATGAGATTAAACTGCAAATTATAATTTTTTATTCGAAATGTCTAACTACAGTATTGGATTGATTATTTATGTCATGGTCTGAGTGGCAGGCCGTCGGGATGTGAGGAATGAGGACCCAAACGCTGGACTCTTTATGATAAACAGTGCGTTTATTTACAGTGCTGTAAATAGTTCACGCAATAAATTCAATAAGTTTTATTCAAGATGTTTAACTAAAGTATTGCATTGACTGTTTAATAGATTTTGATACAGTCCCCCTCTTTCAGAGGCTCAAACGTAGTTGGACAATTGAGTGACATAACATGCAGGCTCAGCTACGTGTCTCACAGTCAACATACAGATTTGCTCTCATAGACCAGTCTCCCTTCTATAAACAGACCAAAAATTTCTTTGGAGTTTAATTAATATTAACATTAATGTGAAGAAAGTGATCTCTGTAACTTTCAACATGCGATTCTTGCTAGTGAAAAAGTTGTTTTTTGGGGTTTTTTTTCAAATGAATTACACAGAATAAATTGCTGTTCAAAACACTTTATTTAAGTATTGTCTTATTGCCTGTTTAACATGAGCTACACTATGTCTCTTTTCAGATAGAGAACATGAACTTTAAAGATAAAAGAATGAAAATCATGAATGAAATTCTAAACGGGATCAAGGTGAGCTCCCTTATTCAGTGTATTCATGGTGTGTGTAGATGCCTTCCTCACATCTAAAGCTTTGATGCTTCGTGAAACTGCAGCGACGTCATGAACAATAAGTGCTCTGCTGCCGCACCCTTCCTTCTGCCTCACTGCCTCCTCCCTGTCTTTTTCTTTTGTCTCCCACCAGATTCTGAAGCTGTATGCTTGGGAGCCATCCTTCCAGAAGCAGGTGGAAGACATTAGAGGTGAAGAACTAAAAGTCATGAAGAAGTCTGCCTACCTACACTCCTTCTCCATTCTTACCTCATGCTGCAGTCCAGCTCTGGTGAGTTCTGTCAAGGAGCTTCGCAGAGACTAGATTCCAATGGTAAACAACCTTTTTTCTTAAACTGTCTGTACTTGCAGGTTTCTCTGGCCACGTTTGCAGTATTTGTTAGTGTGAGCAACGATAATGTGTTAACTGCTGAGAAAGCTTTTACTTCCATCTCTCTCTTCAACATCCTCCGAGCTCCTCTTACCATGCTGCCCATGCTCATTGCTTCCATTGTACAAGTAAGTGAACAGAGCTACATCACGCACATGTGATCAAGCCTGTGATAACATCAAACTTAACCTGTTCTTTGAATTTTCAGATAGCAGTGTCTAAGACGCGCCTGGAGAAGTTTCTGGCAGGGGAAGACATCGACAGTGACATTGTGCGCCAAGACCGTTTCAGTATGTTCACCATTAGAATTTGCACTTTTCTACAGCTGAAGATTGAAGCTTAGTCACAGTTTTTATGTGTGCAGATCATCTGTTAAGCTCTGTCTTGGTCTGTGTTTTAGATACTGCTGTAAGCGTATGTGATGGTTCCTTTGCTTGGGAAAAAGATGCAAAGCCTCTGCTGAAAGAGTATGTCTGTGTTGGTCATCAAAAAGTTACTAGTTAACTTAATTAACTGTGAGATGTTCACCGGGGTTTTTTTAGCATTGCTTCAGTTTTTCGAGTCTGTTTATTTGCCCCTGATGTGTTCACAGCATTGAGTATAGTTATTATGTGTGTCCACTGTGAATTTGGACATTGAGCCTGGTCGGTTGGTTGCCGTAGTGGGAGCTGTTGGGTCAGGAAAGTTGTCTCTTATGTCAGCCCTCCTTGGAGAGATGCACAGTACCAAAGGTTTTATCAACATTGGGGTAATGGCTTTTTTTCCGTTTGTATTTATCAGTGTGTGTTAAAAAAACATGCAAAATAAAACAAAAACAAACACATAAAATAAACAATAAAGCATAGAAGACTTTAACAATGACATTACAATATTTTTTATTTTTTTTAAGAATGCAATAATTAAACATTAAAGGCTTTAGCTAACAAAGCAAAGATATAGAAGCAAAGAACAGCAAAAGCTTAATTCGTTCAAGGCAGTTTTCATAATCTGGTCTAAACTCATCAGTATTGGTGGAGATTAATTCAGCCACAGCAGAATAAAGAAGTATATTTTTCTACAAATTGAGGCATTTTAGCACAGTTTTTGTGAAATTGAGACAGAGGATTTGCTGTGGCAACCCCTAAAAAAATTAGCCAAAAGAAGAATAAGAATTTTTGCTCAGCAAGTTTTCTAGTTTATAAAATTAAATTCCAGTTTCTTTTTTTGTCTTTTTATTACATAAGTGTCTTGACTCCAGCTTCGTGTGATCAATGTTTTAGAAAGACAATGTAAAACAATGCTAAATCCACTAGGCAAGCCACCTGTTCAAAGACCAGTTTTGTCCATATTGAAAAGGGAATAACTCAAATCATTTTACTCACAGAATAAACTAAGTTCAGTGGAGTTTTCTAACATTTCTAGTAAAAGAATTGCTTTTTTTTTCCCCATCTAGCCATGGTAGTGTTTGGTCTGGATGAAATTTTGTGAATGCCAGTTTTTTATGATAAGACAGATCTGTCTTGAGTAGGGATGGGTATCGTTTAGGTTTTATCCGATACCGGTCCCAAACCAGTACTTTTGAAACGGTGCTGGTGCTTAAATGGTGCTCAAACCGGTGCTTAAAGAATGGAGAATACAAAATTGGTCCAAAAACCTCTCATGTTTAGCTGTTTTTTTGTAAAAAGATAACAATGTTAGCCTTTTCTGCAGCTATGGGGACATATGGTATCACTCTTGGCTGGAAGCAGTGCTTAAACAATGGAAAAAACACAAACTTTGTCCAAAAACCTCTCATGTTTAACTGTTTTCCACTTTTTCTTTGGTCATTTTAGCCTTTTTGGCCAGGGTGAAGGGAGTATCTGCCATCAAAAAAGAAGACAGCCGCATGTAACTACGACGGTGTTTGCTAGTTCACCTTACATGCATTAATGTAATAACGTGGTTAGCCTACTCAACGTAAATTACACACGAACAACATGAAGCTACTCACGCAGAGAAGAACGGCTGCCATCATCATCCGTCATCATTTCTGCTACACTAGCAGGGGTCCGGTCCAGGCACCACACCCGCAGTAGATGTGCACGGTGTAAGGTCTCGCAGCAAGCTATCAAATACGGCGCATTTGTTTCATCAGATTTGAGGTGTTACCTCCTTTGACAGTGTCACAGTATCAGCTTAAAGCACTTGTTGCAGGTTGCTGAGTTTGCATATTTTGCTGTGAAGACTTTTGACCGCTTCGCCTTGGGCATTTTTAATCTGTAGCTCTGCTCTAAAAGAACGTACGTACCTGGACCCGCCTACTATCCTCGGAAACGTAAAATGATCGGCTAGAATCTAAAGTGTATCACAGCTCAGGAAAAAAAAGCACCGAAATAAAGCACCGAAATGTGTGCTGCTTTTCGGTCTGGTTACCACCGTTTATGTCAGAACTGGTGCCATCATGGCACCGGACACCGGTACCCATCCCTAGCCTTGAGTAATAGTCTATTTCTTTCCAGGGTTCTCTTGCTTTTGTACCGCAGCAAGCCTGGATCCAAAATGCTACTTTGAAGGATAATATCTTGTTTGGATCTCCACATGAGGAAGAAAACTTCAAAAAAGTCATACAGGTCTGTGCTCTTGCCCCTGACCTTGAGCTGCTGCCTGGAGGAGACCTCACTGAGATTGGAGAGAAAGTGAGTTACAGTTTGAACGGTTCAGGTTTTTGGTTACACAAATATTTTTTCTGTATGCAAATGCGGTGTATGCCGTTTATTTTAAACACATGTAAAATATTTGTTTCTTAAATACATAAAAAAAAGTAACAAAACAGAAGAGCTCTTCTGATTATAAAGGAAAGGCTAAAAGAGTGTGTCTCTTTTCCCCTCCTTTCTTCTCTTCTCAGGGTATCAATCTCTCAGGGGGTCAAAAGCAGCGTGTGAGCTTAGCCAGAGCAGTCTACAGTCAGGCTGATATTTATCTATTAGATGACCCTTTGTCTGCTGTGGACTCCCATGTAGGAAAGCATCTTTTTGAAAATGTAATTGGACCCAATGGAATACTTAAAAACAAGGTTTGTGCTTAAAAACATATGCTAAACATTTGATAATTATTTTACAGGAAAAAAGGGAGGAAAAAGGAAAAAAAAAAAACTTGCCCATTTCCCATTTAATTTCTTCTGATGAATCTTGACATGAAATACTATCTGCACAGGATATTCCAGCTGTTACTTGCATAGAAAACATGGTGTCTAATTTGTAGTATTTTACCTCATTTTACCCAGGACCCGAGCATTATGTAGAGGTTACAATAGGCTAAATATCACACTAAATGACCAAGATAACGGAATAGCTAATAATGAAAGGTTAGGAATGAAAGCCACTTGGAAATAGAATTACAAGTTAGAAAATGTCACGGCTAGCAAGGCAAGCCATGTGGAGGTGAGATAGGACCCAAAATGCAGGCACTGACTTAAATGAGAGTGAGCTTTATTTACACAATGACAATACAAACAGAAGTGGTGATGGCATGTGCAGAACCTAAAGGGAAACCTTTGGGAGGTAACACAAAGACCAACAAGCAGAGAGAACAGCACGGAGGAACACAGACGGACCAATAAAAAGAAGGAGAAAACACAGGGCTTGTATACACACAGGAGCAGCCAGGGAATGAGAAACAGAAGGGAGACACAGCTGGGGTTCATTATACATAACGAGACAAGGAGAAGCAAAACTAGACACATAGGACTGGGACTATCAAAATAAAAAAGGAACTAAGAGACAATTCACAAAGATGCGGACTTGACATGGAGAGACAGACTGAAGGAACATGGCACATGGAACACAAGGAAGACAGTGACTTAAACTAGAAACCAGAATAACAAATAACATCAAGAGAACAAAACCACAAATAACCAATAATCTGGAAATAGAAATTAAACCCAAAACACTGGGAAACATGGCTTTATAAATGATTTTTAAATGATTAAACCAATTATTGTCAAGTCAGTCTGTGAACTGAATTATATTCTCTTTTTGATAAATACAATTTGATAATTTTTCATTTTTCTTTCTTTTTCTTTAATAATTACAATGTTTTTGTAAATCTTGTCAGTTCAGTATTTTTGTTATTGTTGAATTTATATTTAATTCTTCTAATAATTGTCTATTAAAAATCATTAAACTTTGGATATCTTTACTCTATTATTAATTACTATCTCATTTGAACTTTATTAGCGCCTGCTTTAAATTCAATTAATATGCTTTATTACTGCTTTTGCAACACTTCTCATCTGATAGTGAATTTATACTGGTTTTAAAGTCAGGCTGGGAGATATACAGTAGATGTGTTTATATGCTTTATAAATATTAATATTTTCATTTATTTGATTGGTGAATGCACTTGAGTCTCGTATATCTCTGACCATACAGACTCGTATCCTGGTGACTCATGGCATAAGCTTCCTGCCATACGTGGATGAAATAGTGGTTTTGGAGAATGGAGTCAATTCTGAAGTTGGATCCTATGAAAACCTTCGTGCCAGTGGAGGAACTTTTTCTAAGTTTCTCGACACATATGCCAAAGAGCAGAGCAATCAGAGAAATTCAGAAACAGGTGATTACAACCTTTTCTTAGTATATTAGCAACATAATCTGCACACATTACATGTTTTGTTAGTTGTGAAACCAAAACCTATGCTAAAATTATATAAGAATAAGAATAACTTTATTTATTCCGAGGAAAATTATTTTGTCATGTACATGCTCAAAGCAGCAGGAGGGACAGAGGAACAGATGAATAAGATATACAATATATACAATAAGAATAGTAGTATACAGTAATATACAGTAGGATAGTGAAAGGCATAGTATCAAATAACTCTAACGAAGTAATATATATAACTATATCCTGGAGAATAAATAACTTAACTATCAGTGCAGGCGATTCTAGAAAGTGACATAGTATTGTGCAATAGAATAAAGGGAGTAGCAGCGTATGATGGGGGGATGAAACAAATATTCAATAAGGTACTGTTGGGTAATATTGCACGGTCTGAAAGGGAACAGAATAACAGAATAGTCTCAGGATACCACTAATATGAATGGATTAAATTTCTTTTTATCATCTTTTATGAATACTTTGTGTTGATGTTGTTCACATATTGACCCAAGTACCATAAATTACTGCCATATATGTAAAACACCATGTATATTGTTAATTTAGGTGAGGGCCAGGATGCAGAAGACATTGAGCTCTTCCCAGGCGGAGACAATGCCCAACCTGACGGTGCTTCGGAGGACACTGTTTCTCTTACACTGGAGCAAGAAAACAGCATCTGCCGCAGCCAGCGCAATGGCAGGCCAGTTATAGATGAAACCAGGGAAACAGCTTGTTTCAAATAGCATCTTTAGCAGAATGTCCATTTCATTTTTTTTTTCATTTTTAGTGTCAGATTAAGAAGAAATAATTCCCTTACAAAATCTGCAAATGTTGATGAACCACAGAAAGGCCAGAAGCTTATAGAGAAGGAAACTATGGAAACAGGACAGCTAACAAAATGTTTTTGTACAACTAGTGCAAGATTACAACAAATGATAGCCTGTTTCCTGAGTGCCGTCTCGCGCTGATTTCCAGGTGAAGCTTGCAGTGTTCCTGCAGTACCAGCGAGCCATGGGCTGGGGATATTCTGCCATGGTTTTCCTG
Organism: Neolamprologus multifasciatus; assembly: GCF_963576455.1. Taxonomy (NCBI): domain Eukaryota; kingdom Metazoa; phylum Chordata; class Actinopteri; order Cichliformes; family Cichlidae; genus Neolamprologus; species Neolamprologus multifasciatus. Next base: position 17,647,931 of record NC_140451.1, read on the forward strand.
ATTTACTTCATCCAGACCGCTGCTTTCACCGGTCAGAATCTGTGGCTGAGTGACTGGACCGGTGATTCTGTGGAGTACTACTACATGACATACCCTTCCTGGAAGAGGGACACAAGGGTGGGAGTGTTCGGAGCTCTTGGAGTGGCTCAGGGTAATTGAACAGTCGTTCGTCGTTCCTTTTGTATTTGCAAATATTTTCAGGTTCATGTAAGTTTATGTCTTAAAGTAAGGAAAATTCCATACCCTGCTATTTAGGATACACTCATTTTTAGAGCGCTATATAGACAACCTAAACATCCAGTCTTTTTATTGTACTAGAGGACTTGCGCACTGTGTGCGTTCAGTCCTTTGTCACAGGGACCCATGCTGCAAAGTGCATAGGCACCTATAACTTTTTAGGTTAATAAGTAGAGACAATTATGAGGAATTTATTGATATACAGAATTCAGTTAAGCTATTTAATGATTAAACTCTGATGGCCCATCTTAGCAAAATGGATTTCCAGCAATAATAGGAATTAGGCAAGGCAAGTTTATTTATATAGCACAATTCAACAACAAGGTAATAAATAAAAAAGAAAGAAAAAAAACATATTTAAGAATGCAGCTTCTTCGTGTCTGGTTCTGACTCTGGGAACTGATAAAAGACTGGATCCAGATGACCTGCGGGATCTGGAAGGTTCATACTGGGTCAGGAGGTCACTGATGTATTTTGGTCCTAAACCATTCAGAGCTTTATAGACCAGCATCAGAACTTTAAAGTCTATCCTCTGACGGACAGGCAGCCTGTGTAAAGACTAGAGATGGCACGATACCACTTTTTTATGTCCGATACCGATACCGATATCATAAATTTGGATATCTGCCGATACCGATATGAATCCGATATAGTGTGTTTTTTAATCAATAAAACGTTTTTTTTAATATCTTGTTGCATTTTGTATAAGTTCATACTCAAGTTTAAATAAATAACAACACTAAAGCTATTCTGTTATACCTGTATGTAAAAAATACACTGCGCCGAAAATATTTCATAGTTCAGCAACACTGATCAATCTAATAAACTTAAACCTGCACCATCCTCCCTATTCTGGTATTTTAAAGAGTACTTAGCAGAAATATTAAGCAACCTAACTAATAGGGTTGCAAACTCCCAGCAAAAAAAAAAAAAGGGAACCACCCTCCACCTCATGATGCTTAATCGATGTAATCAAATTTAATTTGATGCAGGGGGGAAATGCACAAAAATAAATTATTTTTCAAGAATAATTAAATAGATTCAACATCTTTCTTCAACAGAATTGCACACTGCACAGATGGTACCTTCCCAAAGGAAAAAGTACTATAGCTTACTAGGGTATATTAGACTTAACAGTTACTATATACAGTAATGGACTTCTATATATTTTACATCAGATTAAAACTTTGGGTGTAAGAGTCAGACAATTATTTTTAAAAGCTAGACATTTTAAATGAGAATAAGAAAGAAAAGTATGTCTTTGTGCCCCCTTTTCCCTGTTCATGCCCTATCGGCCCCCCTGGCTAAACTTTGCTAGATCCGCCCCTGCACAGTTACCAGCCGTCAGCTACGTAGAAAAAGATCCTGGTGTAGAAAGTAATATTAAATAAATTCTAACAACAGATTATCAAGCTTAATAGTGCTGCTGTTGTTCAGCCGCTGGTTTCCTCTTTCTGGTGAGAAGTGGGCCAAAAACTAAGAAGAGAGATGGACTCGCGACAGAAAACCCGATCAGCTGATCATTAAGCAGTTTAACAATTGAAGTAGCAGCAGGAAAGAGAGAGAGAGAGAGAGAGAGAGAGAGAGAGAGAGAGAGGCAGTCGCTCCATATATCGGTTGTTAAGCTTAAGGTGGGAATGCTTTACAGACATTCAGAGATGAACTTACACTCTTGCTTTACTTCTCTCTGGGAAAACTTCCTCGGAGATGAAATGCTGGTTTGCTAGCTAGGCTACAAATACACACAGCCGCTCTATCACGTGATGCACACTGCTGCGAAGTGCTACGGTTATGAGCCGAGTTACGCTGTTTAGCAAGTTTTGTGAGGTGCTTTTTTGATATTTAATGGATCGGATTACATTTTTTATTTCTCGCCGATATCCGATCCATTAATTTGGGTCAGTATCGGACCGATACCGATACGTAATATCGGATCGGTCCATCTCTAGTAAAGACCTCAGAGCTGGACGGATGTGGTCCACTTTTTTGGTCTTAGTGAGGACTCGAGCAGCAGAGTTCTGAATGAGCTGTAGATGTCTGACTGATTTTTTAGGTAGACCTGTAAAGATGCTGTTACAGTAATCAAGCCTACTAAAGATGAATGCATGGACTAGTTTTTCCAGGTCCCGTTGAGGCATCAGATCTTTTATCCTTGATATATTCTTGAGGTGATAGTAAGCTGATTTTGTTATTGTCTTAATGTGTTTTTCTAAGCTTAGGTCTGCATCCATCACTACACCCAAATTTCTCGCCTGGTTTGTGGTTTTTAGGTGTATAGATTGAAGTTCTCTGGTGACCTGTAATCGTTTTTCTTTGGCACCAAAGACTATTACTTCAGTTTTGGGTTTTTTTAGCTGGAGAAAATTGTGGCACAACCAGTCATTAATTTCCTCAATGCATTTACCAAGAGCCTGTACAGGGCCTCGGTTTTCTGGTGACATTGTGATATATATTTGTGTGTCTTCTGCATAGCTATGATAGTTTATTTTGTTGTTCTTTATCATCTGTGCCAGTGGGAGCATGTAAATGTTAAACAGAAGGGGTCCCAAGATGGAACCTTGGGGAACTCCACATGTGATACTTGTGGATACTTAGGGGAGATAGTAGAAAGATATGCTTGAAGAAGGTGGGTAGAAAGATAATTAAACTAGAGCAATGACATCAGTATGATATTGATGTCATGTGGAAAGTGGAAGTGTTGTACAACTAGGAGCCAAACATCCAGGAAGTAAAGAGATGATTAATTACAGTAATTTTTTAACTCACTATTACTAAATATAAAGGCTCAAGTTATCTTACTCACTGCAACATTAAGAGCAGCCTGAGACTGAGTTTTTCACCAACAGTTATTTTATTTAAATGGAAAATAAATAAAGGGAGAAGGACGAGATGAGTGAAAAAATACAGAGGAGTACAAAGGGAGGGAAAACATTTGTTATTTATTTGTCCTTTAACAGTATTTTATTTACACCTTTCAAGTGTGGGTTTTTTTTTCATTATTTTAATATAAATTGAAATCTAATGGAAGAATAGTTGATATCAATATACCCCATGAAATTATTGAAATTATCATTGAATTGTCAATGCTGCCATGGATAACAAGGAAATAGTGCTGGTTGCTCTATCATGTTGTAAACTGGGGACAAATTATATCTCAGAGTTATATGTTTTATTCCAGCTGTTTTATATTGTAAATTAAGGACAAATAATTAAGACTGTCAATTTGGACCTTGGTTCAGCTTGAACTCAGCTTTACATGCAGAGCATATATTGCTGATTGAACTATTTTTTTCCCCATAAAAATAAGAATTGAATATGAAAAAAGTTAAATACAATTTCTTCTGTTGTTATTGCCCTATTATTATTTTCTAATAATAATAACAACCATTCTATATCAGTAGGCAGGAAAAAGCACACCTGAGTGTTACTGTAAGTTCAATGTTATGTTCACGGTGGATTTGTCTTTGTTAAAAATGTAGTTCTATTATTTAGAAATTTTCTTGTTTTTATTGCAGGTCTCTTTGTGTTCCTTGGCACACTGCTCCTAGCCAATGCTTCCATTGATGCATCTCGTATCCTGCATTCACGACTTCTTAACAACATCCTGCGAGTTCCTATGGTTTTCTTTGACACTTCACCTATTGGAAGAGTGATCAACCGCTTTGCCAAAGTAGGGTCTTGTAGTTCACTTTTTAAGGATTCTTTTCATGAATTTCAATATTTATTTTATCTTCTTGTGGCTTGTATGATTACAAATACAAAGTATAACTAGTTTTTAATGTCATTTCTAAAATAACAGTGCTAAAAATTAAAAAACTAAACATTAAAAATAACATTTTATTTGTGTTTGCTGCAAGTTGTATATCTACTTGTATTATTTAATTTTTCCCACTTTAGCTTAAATGTTTGAATACAACCCTAAATATTCTTAAAATTGTTAAAGTAAAAGTAAGTATAATTTTATTTGTATAGCACCTTTCAAGATAAATATCACAAAGTGCTTCACAGAGAAGTTAAAACATAAAAACAAAAATCAAGCAAGTTTAAAAAGATGAGTTTTTAGCTGTTTTTTTAAAGAGACCACTGAGTCCACAGATCTCAAGTTCAAAGGAAGAGAGTTCCACAGTCTGGGGGCCACAGTTACTAAAGCTCTGTCGCTCTTTGTTTTCAGCCTCGTATAATGGACAACCAGCAAGCCCTGATCACATGACCTCAGGGACCTGCTGAGTATGTATAGATGTAAAAGATCACTGATATATGTTGGTACTTTTCCATGCAGGGCCCTGAATGTCAGAGTCATAATCTTAATCTTTTTTTTTTTTGCCTGTCCCGTTTGGCTCTTTTGTCATCAGAATTATTGTCTAAAGGTGAAGAAAGATGCCCAACGGATTTACTTTACCAAATTGACCATCCCAGCTTTGCCGTAATGGTCCATTTGATTCACCTTTTATTGTTTATTTTATTTTAACTTGCTGAATACGGGACAGACTTGACTGGGGGAAAGAAAGGGGAGAAAGAAAGAGGGAAAGAAAAACAGCTGAGAAGAGGGATGGGGGAGAAGGGCAAAAAACAAAAACCAACAGAATAAGCAGAAAAAAAATACATATATCGATCACCTGGATCACCTGTAGAGAAAGAAAAAAGAAAACAAGTAGAAGAAAATGAGAGTAATAGAATAAACAAAATCACAATGATATATGGGAATATGACAGTAAATACTAAATATTAAACATTATTGTGCAGCACGTAAGATCGACAGCACACAGTGTGCTTTGAGGTAGGAACCAAAAAGGTTTGTGTGTGTGATCACCCGTGTGTACACCTGTGAGCATGGACGCGCTTGTTTTTTAAAAGGTTCCTTTCATGTAATGATCTGCTAGAGGGTGTGGGGAGCCACTGCCCCGTCCTCCAGGGCATGAAGCAGGTATGGAGGAGATCAAAACTCCAGAGGCCCCCAGAACACAAGAGACCAAGGAAGACCAACAGAGGGGCAGCCGTGCCACTGTCTCAGAAAGAGCTGAGGAGAGTCCCAGATGAGGGGTCACTCAGCAGCCACGGAGCAGGAGCCAGGGGGGGTTGCAGTGACGTGCCCGTGAGCTCCGCCGGCAGCCAGCTGCGCCTGAGTGACCGAGCCCCAGGCCAAGAGGCCGGGGGCACCCCACCTCCGAAGTGGCCCAAGCGAGCCCCAGGCTCCAGGCCCCGATAAGCAGCCGCGAAGGAGTGAGCCGGTGTGTACCCGGACGCCCATCCCCGGACACAAAGAACCACCAATGCACCGATGTCTGAGGGAGTCCGCCCCCGGCAGGGGAAGCAGTGGGGGGAGATAGGCCTCCAAACCTTGGAGGGCCTGAGATGTCCCCAGAGAGGTGACGTCTGATACCCAACCTGACATATAGACACAGACATACAGGCACACACAGATACAAACATCCATTCCCACCCTCATGCTCTCATATGCAATTACTCAACACTCAACCAACGTGGAGACAGACATAAAGAGACGCTGTACACACAATCACACTCCCCAAGCGTACTCTACGAACCGGGTCTAGGTACCCTTGCCCCTGGAGGGGGGAACTGCACCCAGACCCAGGTTTATGTTACCCTTTTCCCTGTGGTGGGGAGAAGCAGACCGCCCCAACTCCGCAGCAGCAGGGAGGCCCCACATTCCAGACCCCAGTCGGACGGCCAACTCCTCCTCCTAGCCCTCCCGCTCCAGCAGGCCGCAGAGACCGGGGGTGTGAGAAGACTCCAAACCTCCCTCCACCCGCTCATTGTAGTGTTGATGTATGTGTGTTCTAAGGTGCATTTAAAACCCAGGAGGGCATGGAGCTACCTGCCAGAGAGCAGCAGGTAAGCGCATAGCCCCTCCTGCTAGCCCTCAATGTCTACGTGTATTTAAAATTGAGAGGTGGGGACAGTGACACGGCTGCCCCTCTGTTGGTCTTCCTTGGTCTCTTGTGTTCTCTGGGGGCCTCTGGATGTCTGGAGTTTTGATCTCCTCCATACCTGCTTCATGCCCTGGAGGACGGGGCAGTGGCCCCCCACACCCTCTAGCAGATCATTACATGAGGGAACCTTTTAAAAAAACAAGCGCGTCCATGCTCACAGGTGTACACACGGGTGATCACACACACAAACTACACCCTTTTTGGCTCCTACCTCAAAGCACACTGTGCTGTCGATCTTACGTGCTGCACAATAATGTTTAATATTTAGTATTTACTGTCATATTCCCATATATCATTGTGATGTTGTTTATTCTATTACTCACGTTTTCTTCTGCTTGTTTTCTTTTTTCTTTCTCAACAGGTGATCCAGGTGATCGATATATGTATTTTTTTTCTGCTTATTCTGTTGGTTTGTGGTTTTTGCCCTTCTCCCCCGTCCCTCTTCTCAACTGTTTTTCTTTCCCTCTTTCTTTCTCCCCTTTCTTTCCCCCAGTCAAGTCTGTCCCGTATTCAGCAAGTTAAAATAAAATAAATAATAAAAGGTGAATCAAATGGACCATTACGGCAAAGCTGGGATGGTCAATTTGGTAAAGAAAATCCGTTGGGCATCTTTCTTCGCCTTTAGACAATAATTCTGATGGCAAAAGAGCCAAACGGGACAGGCAAAAAATAAAAAATAAAAAATAAAAAATTGAGAGGTGGGCAACGACGCCAGGGGTGAGGTGTACATCCTGATGGTAATTTGGATTCCGTGTAGCGTGCCCACCCCCAAGATCCTATATATATGTGTAATGAGAGTGTGAGTAATGTGAATGTCTAAGTTGTGGGATAAAATTGAGGCAGAGGCAGCCAGAAGGGGACAGACGGGGGGGTTACCTCCTCTGCACCCTGGTGACACACCCCTACTCCAAGGCCCTGCATGTGTGGGTGGTTGTGGTGGAGCGGGAAGAGGGAGGCAACTGGAGATGGGGAGGGAAGGAAGGGAGGGGCAAGTGACCCCTCCCTGGGGCCAGCTCCCCCGCTGACCCCAGTAGGCACCCCCATACTCCGCGACCCGCCAGGGAAAGGGGGCCCAGGCCCATCCGAACCGGGGCCCAGTGCAGCAGCGCCGCCCGGCCCCACAGGGCCCGGGACAGTCCACCCAACCCCACCACGAGAAAACTGCACCCACCCCATCATCCACTCATCTTCCAGACTACATAAGACAATAGACGCCCAGGCTGAGATCTTCTTCCACCTCTCCTGTATCTCCCCCTCCTGCAGAGAGAGTTCCTGAAGAGAGGAAAGCTCCTGCAAGATGTGACAACCTCCCCCACCAGTTGAAGAGCCCCCCAGGTGGCTCGACGCACCGGCGGCACCCTGCGCCAGGGCTGGGCCCCCATACACCCACCTGCCCAAAACCCCGGCAACACACCAACCAGGACCCAAGCCCCCGAGGCCCGGCCAGGGCCCCAGCCCAGAGCCGGAGCGCCCCCAGAACCTCATGCCCGTCCTGGACCCACCCAGGGGCAGCCAGGCTACCAGGTCAGTAACCCACGTCCGTCAGCACAGACCTTCCCCTAGCCCCGCTGCACGCAGCCACGAGGAAACCGTCACCTAAGAGGCAACAGAGCCCCTAATTGGCCATGACCGCTACCCCGGGTTGAGCCCCCAAGGATAATAAAACATAAATCTTAATCTTAAAGTGAATTTAATAGGGAGCCACTGCAGCTGGATCAGCAGGCATGTGGCACGGGAGTACTTAGAAGTCTTGGTCAGAAGCTTTGCAGCAGCGTTCTGAACAACTTACAGATGCTCCAAAGAGGCTTTCCATAGACAAGTGAACAAAGAATTACAATACTCCAAACAAGATGAAACAAATGCATGTATGACAATTTCCAGTTCTGAGTGTGATACAATGGGACTCAGCTTAGCAATATTTCTCAAGTGATAAAATCAGGAGTGGACCAGAGATTTAGCATGAATGTCCAAAGTCAGAGCTGAGTCAAAAGTTACACCAAGGTTCCTGATAGAAGGTTTGGCAAATGTAGAACGTTACCCTGAGATTTCCATAACCATAGGTACAATTTTTTTAGGAGCACAAACAAGGACTTCAGTTTTCACCTCATTAAGTTGAAGAAAGTTATCAGCCATCCAACCTCTAATTGAGTCCATGCACCTATGCAAAATCTGTAGCTTGGAAATGTAAAGAAACTGTTCGTTCTTTAAGTCTTTCTTTAAAGAGGCTTTCTTCCCAATTGCCTCCTCAAGTATACAGTTCAGTTAAATTTTATTTATCTAGTGCTGACGCACAGTAACAGTCACTAAAGGTACATTATATTGTAATGGCATCTTACAACAATCGAGAAAAAAACCCTCAAACAATCAGATGACTCCCTATGAGTCAGTACTTGGTGACAGTTGGAATGAAAAACGGCATTTTAACAGGAAGAAACTTCTGGCAAAACTAGACTCAGAGACGCCGTCTGTTTGGGGGTGAAAGAAGGGAGACGAGTCAAAGACATGCCGTGGAAGAGAGCCAGAGATTAATAATAATTAATAATTAAATGCAGAGTGGTGTATAAACACAACATATGAAATAAATCAATATACTGATCAATTTTATTTTTATTTTATTTACACAGTACCAAATCAAAACAATTTGCTGTAATGCAGTAATATGGTTGTAGTGCTGTTGTCTCTGTTAGCTGCTGCTACTAAATTCAGCCAATTGTAGAAAAAGGGAAGAAGGAGCTAATTTCTCTTGTATCCTCAAATCCTACTTACAACAGCCAAAGGGTCTTAATGGACTAATAATTAATTATTAAATTATTAAGTCTTTAGAGTGGCTGTAAGACTATATTCTTTGACTCAGCTATAATCTTTGGAATAACTCAAAACTTTAAAAGTGTTTAGTCACTGATGAACATCCATGACTTATCATTGACATTTTCTCCAATATCCTGACTTTAGCTTTTATAATACTTGAATTCATTCTTCTAGTATTATTTACACTTATAATTTTGCTAGATATGGACTTATTATGTCTTTAAATGTGCATTATAAATCAGATTGACCTGTGACTTTAATAAATACTAACTCTTGGAATATTATCCCAAAGGACATTTTTACCATAGATGAGGCCATTCCTAATAAATTGCACTCCTGCCTTCTGTGTCTGATGTCTGTACTGGGGACAGTATTTGTCATCTGCCTGGCAACTCCGTTCTTTGCCATAGTTATCATTCCTCTGGCCCTGATCTACTTCTTTGTACAGGTAAGACAAACAAGGTAAAGAAGATATGTAAAAAAGCTACCCTAACTTTCCTATAGTATGAAATACAAACTGATTTTGTTTTGTCTTTCTCTCTACACCCAGCGCTTTTATATTGCTGCTTCAAGACAGCTGCGCCGGCTGGACTCGGTGTCTCGCTCACCGATATACTCTCACTTTGCTGAGACGGTGTCCGGCCTGTCAGTGATAAGAGCCTACAAGCATCAAGAAAGGTTTCTAAAACGCAATGAAGTAACTATAGATGAAAACCTCAAAAGTATCTACCTGTGGATCGTGTCTGAAAGGTCAGACATTGAACAGTGTAGCTGCAAACACAGATAAGCATGTGATGCTAATTGATGAGACCCTAAAATTTGTTTGTGTGCATATTTGTGGGGTTTGTTTTCTTGACAGATGGCTGGCCATACGTCTGGAGTTTGTTGGAAACCTGGTGGTGTTTTTTGCTGCTCTGTTTGCTGTCATTTCCAGAGATTCTATTGACAGTAATGTGGTTGGCCTATCTGTATCATATGCCCTTAATGTATGTCACAAAAAGCGAGGCATGTAGAAATACTTTGTCAGCAAGACATTATTTATCCATCCATCCATTCTCCTTGGATGTGCAAGGAGTGCAAGCTTTCTGCTGGCTGAGATTGGCCAACTGTATCTAAAATGTAGCTTCCAGATACAGACCTGCACATTATTTTGTATTTGAGTTTAGAAAAGCTATTTATGTTGAAATTTGTAATTTGGACTTTGTGCTGTAAGACATTGACATTCTATTGTTTGGGTTTTTTTTAATGTCTTATAGACAAATCTATTAATCAATTACTCAAGAAAGATGCCACAGATCAATCTGTGTTGACAGTAATTACATATAATTAAACTGTAAAAATAATGTGAACTATCAGTTTTTCTTTTAATTCATACATTATGTGTATTACTGTATATTATAATCAGCTGTGATATGTAAACATGTAACTAGTCTATGGGCAGTTGTTCCAAAACTTTTTTTGTCTAGGCCGGAATATTCAACATTGCTATCAATACATCCATCCATCCATCTTCTTGCGCTTATCCAGGACCGATTCGCGGGGCCAGCAGCCTAAGCAGAGAAGCCCAGACCTCCCTCTACCTAGTCACCTCCTCTAGCTTATCCAGGGTAACACCAAGGCGTTTCCAGGCCAGCCAAGAGATATAATCTCTCCATGGTTTCCTGGGTCTTTGCTTTCCTGCTGAGGACCATGGCCTCAGATTTGGAGGTGCAGATTTTCATTCCCACCGCTTCACACTCGGCTGCAAACCGTTCCAGTGCGAGCTGGAGGCCATTACCCGATGAAGCCAACAGAACCACATCATCTGCAAAAAGCAGAGATGAGATTCTGAGACCACTCAAGTGAAAGCCTTCCGTCACTTGGCTACGCCTAAAAATTCTATCCATAAAAATTATGAACAGAAGAGCAGCCCTGGCAGAGCCCATCACCAGACAAGAACAAGCCTGACATTGCTGGCTATGCGACCCAAGCTCTTGCAACGGTTGTATAAGGATTGAATGGCCCGTAGCAATGGGCCAAGGATCTCCTGGAGCACAGGACACTCCAAGGGACACGGTCGAATGCCTTCTCCACGTCCACAAAACACATGTAGACTGGTTGGGCAAACTCCCACGCACACTCAAGTATCCTTGAGAGGATAAAGAGCTGGTCCAGTGTTCGACAACCAAGACAAAAACCGCATGGTTCTTCCTGTATCCAAGGTTCGACTAACGGACAGACCCTTCTTTCCAGCACCCTGGCATAGACTTTCCCGGGGAGGCTGAGGAGTGTGATCCCCCATAGTTGAAACACACCCTCCGGTCCCCCTTCTTAAAAATGGGAACCATCTATCAATCAATAGGTACCGCCCCTGATGTCCACGCAACATTGTAGAGGTGTGTCAACCAGGACAGCCTTACAATATCTAGAGCCTTCAGGAACTCAGGGCATACCTCATCCACCCCAGGGGCTCTTCCACCAAGAAGTTTGTTGGCGTGCGTTGAAGATCTCGCAGACTGGGGCCTCTGTTGGGTCTGTGTTTCCACAAGCCCCGCTAATTCTAGAAACTTATTCATCATGAAGAAAACAAGACAGTCGATCGATTGATTATTTGCGCAAGGGAGGCCTCGTCTTTGTCCACCACGAAAATGACCTCCAGATCTGACCTCCTCCTGCTGCCTTTTATTGAGAGACAGTTCACACAAAACACATCAGAACAAAGCCACGCCCCCTTGGTTCTAAGACAAGGCATTGTATGTATATGTCTGAACTTCTGTATCTTTTTTTTTTTTCTCTCTTTGGCTCTCGGACGAGGCGGACGCACTTTTTCTCCTCTCCTTTATCTTCCCTGCTTATGTCCTTGTCTAGTCTCGTGGGGTTTTTTTTTGTATTTTTTTGTATTTTCCCTGGAACACTCTCTCACAGTCTGTTCTCTAAAACCTAAAAGAGGAATTATGGATTGGATCAACTGGTCCCTGAATGCAATTGACACCCCTTTCTCAACGAGAAGTTTGGGCTTGGGTGAGCCTGAGTGCTGAAGATATCTACCTATTCAGAACCATGGTAACAGGGTTCTGGCTGATCGGAGCTGGCTTGGCCCTGACTTATCGAAGAATTAAGAAAGCGGAACCGGCTGTTCAAACCCCCACAAGGCTGCCCACTGGGATTGGAACGATGGGAGAGGCGTGAGTTTCTCAAAATGGGCTCATTGAGTCAGCACGGATAAGATCTTGGAGAGGCTACGGCTGCTGTGAATACTCAGAATAAGATCTCTGACTGTAGACTGGATACATCTCGGAAGGGCTAGCCCGGAATAACATCTCTGGGCGCAAAATTGGATGACATCTCGGGGAGGCACACTGCCGTGAGTTCTCAGAAATTGGCTCCTTGAGCACAAGAAATGACAACATCACAGAACGCAAGTATGGCGAAGCTCCCGGCTCTCCAACAGGAGATTGAGAGACCAGTGTTGGACTTTAGAACTGCTTTGAAATTCATATGAGCTGTTCGCACTAAAGTAAAAAAATAACTTATGTGGATACCCTCTCGGTGCCAGCTGCAAGGCTGGAGCTGAACAAAACACCCTGATAACGACTGTGTTTAGTCTGTTCCTTCCCATTCCATGCAAGGCCACCTGGGTTGGCTGGAAGACTGTTTACTTAGCCTGGCAGGGCAAAGGACACTGTCTCAGCTGAACTATGGACACGCACACACATACATATACTGATAAGCACTCACTGACGCATCACCCTCCCTACCCCGGATCCAACGCCACCTCCAGCACTTACCTCCCCTCTGATGTCCCCGGTCCCAGATCAGATGTACACGGAACTGGAACTCTTTCCCATGTTGCTTGTCTGTGTTTATTGTGCTATGGTGTGTTGATATCTGTGCATTCCTGTATTATCCTTCTGTGTTACACATTTTTTTTTTTCGGTTGAGGGCAAAAGACCTGCAACTGACAAATAAAGGCTATCTCATCTCATCTCATCTAAGTAAGAATGTGTGTGTGTGTGTGTGTGTGTGTGTGTGTGTGTGTGTGTGTGTGTGTGTGTCAGACCTCCTGCTGACCAAAGGGTCGTAAACGCAGGAAGCTTACATCAAAAGCACAAGGATGTGTCTGTAATAAAAGACTACAGCCCCCCACCTAGAACCTCGAGAATCTGGGGAGGGGAGGACAGAAAGAATTCCTTTCACAGAGTTAAAACAATGTAAAAATGGTAAACATAAAAATGACAAACATTTAACAATTCACTCTAACAGCCACTCTAACATTTAGGTGCACCAGACCTGATCCAACTCACCATCAGGTGGTGATCAGCTGACAGCTCAGCCCCTCTCTTTATCTGAGTGTCAAGAACATATGGCCACAGGTCTGGTGATACAATTACAAAATCAATCATCAACCTGTGGCCTAGAGCATCCTGGTGCTACATGCACTTACATGCACAAACTTTACTGTTTAAACAAGCTTTCTGTTGACCAATGCTTTTTATATTTTTTCATATTTTAATTTACATTTAAACTCTATATTGTGTATATTGTGCATTTTGCTATTTATCGTACTGTTTATTTTAATCTCTGTGTGTAGCGCTTTGTGACTACCTGTCTATGAAAAGCGCTTTATAAATAAACTTTACTTACTTACTTACTTACTTACTTATGGACACTCTTATGTTAGAACATGTGGTTTGCACAGAAGTCCAACAAAAAAACACCGCTCGGGTTCAGATCCGGGAGGCCGTTCCTCCCAGTCATGCTCCTCCAGGTCTCCCTGTTGTTCCCCACGTATGCACTGAAGTCTCCCAATAGGACAACAGAGTCCCCAATGGATTAGGGTAAGATCAAACACTGACAACTTTGAAATATTGGTGTCAAAGTAAAACTGAGTAAAGACTGTCTGCATTGCAACAACATATATCACGGAATTACTACAAATAGCAGTGATGACTATAAGCACTATAAAATATCTGCTACCTCTGAAAAATATTGCTTCTTTCTGTAACACATAACATTACTGAAATGTCTAAGATCTTATACAAACTAAGTACAGACTGAGTATATTTGCTTATTATTGCATTATTTATTGCTATACTGTTAAATACAATTTATATCCAGAAAGAAAAATTAGTAGATTTTTTTTTTCAAATATGCGCCAGCTGTTATTTTGATCTTATGTGTTTTCTCTCACTGCATTCAGATTGGTATTGTCGGTCGCACAGGAGCTGGGAAATCAAGTCTTACCAACTGCCTGTTTAGAATTATTGAAGCTGCTGAAGGTTGCATCCTCATTGATGATGTAGATATCGCTACAATAGGCCTGCATGACCTGAGACACAGACTCACAATTATACCACAGGTATACACATAAATATAAACAATAACCTTGTCAAAGAATTTGATATTTATAAAAGTACACTGATATTTGTAATCCCATGTGCACAGGATCCCGTTTTGTTCTCGGGGTCATTGAGGAGGAATCTGGATCCATTTGACAGGTTCAGTGATGAGGAGATTTGGAGAGTGCTGGAGCTCTCTCATCTAAAGAGCTATGTATCAGGGCTGCAGGAAGGGTTACAGCACAAAGTGGCAGAGGGAGGAGAAAACCTCAGGTGGGTAATAAAATTAACAATACGGCCTCTGGGTATAAGTTATATATAAGTATACGTTTTGTACAGTTCGTTATTCTAAACCTTAAGTAATGTTCTGCAAAACATACATAACTTTAATTTTATTTGAACACATGAGTGTCATTTGTGCTTTACTTTTTTCTTTTGCAAAAAAACCTCTTAAGATATCAATTCTTTAATACAATACAGTGTTGGGCAGAGGCAGCTGCTGTGTCTGGCTCGAGCTCTCCTGAGAAAGTCACGTATCCTAATTCTGGATGAAGCCACAGCAGCTGTTGACCTGGAGACAGACGACCTGATTCAGAACACCATCCGCAAAGAGTTCTCAGACTGCACAGTCCTTACCATCGCCCACCGCCTGCACAGTATCATGGACAGCTCTAGGTGAGTTATACCTTTTCCTTTAACATTTTTGGATGAAATTTTTGGAATTCATGACAATGTTTTTCTGACATGAAGCATAAGTTTGGTCTTCTTTTACTTCTGGTTTAGTGAATTTTGGTTGGAGGTTGGCAAAACATGTAGTTTGAGAATCTATGAGATATCGGCTTTCAGCACCCAACAGCATGTACATGTACGTGCCGTCGGATCTTGCTTTGTGTGCTATATAAATTTCTGTTCTGTTTTGGTTTATACTTTGGTGTTTCAGCAGTTAACGTAACAAAAGTTCCACATGTGTGAGGTCAAAGTTAGCCTCAAATTTGTCAAGAAGTTACATCACTAGTAACTTCACTTGGATTCAATGAATCTTTAAATGGGTATCTGCTAGATAGTTCTGCTAGTTTAGCAGGACATTATAAAAGTGAACAACTAGCAGTACAACAGATTGGTCCTGACCTCAACCTTGTAATAAAAGGCAGCACTATTTGTGTAACCCTTTAAACTTTGATTCCTTAGAATAATGAGCGTACCCTTTCCCTCCAGTGTCTGTTTGTATCTTCCCTGAGTTAACTGTTCACAGAGACAGCACAAATATTTACACATCAGTTTTCACTTTTGAGCTGGGCCTGCCAAAGCCACACAGTATGGACTTTTCTCAGTGGGCTACTATTAAATCCTGTGTGTCTTTCCAACAGGGTGATGGTGCTTGATGCTGGAAAAATAGTGGAATTTGATTCGCCAAGCAACCTGCTTGAAAATGAAGGTCATTTCTACGCCATGGCAAAGGATGCTGGGATAACATTAGAAAGCAACACACATTTATAGTCTATACTTCTACTGTTCTTTTAGATGATTATGTAGAAAATAACAGGAAAAGGGATCTAATGACCCCACTCCCTCCAAATCCCTAAATCCCCTTCCCCTTTTCAGTAGGTTAAAAGAGCATGGTAAGACTTATGCAAGTCCTTCACCTTTTTTCCCTCTCTCAGGAGCTTATTTGCGCAAATTACAAACCTTGATTTTGTAAATGATTTTGCTATATCGGTTCAATTTTCTCATTGACTCACTAGAAAGCCAGTAGTGTACTTTTTGTAGAAACCAGGCACAGATTCGAATCTTGTATTCTCTACGCTAATCCAGCACCTCTCTGTTGAATTAATGTTGTTTCTCTGTAGAGGGAATAAGCAACTTTTTTTCTGCTTAAAAAAACCTCACGGATCAAAGTCCCTTACAGCCACATCCTACAATTGTCAGTGAACTGTGGGTGGACAGAGGAGAAAGCAGCAGTATTTGAGTAAAACACGGCAGTAGTTGGGCAGAGGGTGAGAGGCGTCGGCTTGTCTGATCAGCTGAGGTTGACTGAAGCTATCACTGTAAAGCATGTGTGCGGCAGCTCTGGAGGAGTACTGTGGGTCCATTTTTTGGGTGAGTTAAACAAGCAGAAAGACTGAAGAATTAATTCAAACAAACATATCAGACTAGTAACATACAAAGTAAATTGTCTGGAATGTAAGTTGAGAATGACAGCAGACATATAACACCTTATAATACCATGTCAGGGACATGTTGATGTCATAGTTTTGGGCGTTGTTTTTTTTTTTTTTTTTTAAGATCTTTTTTTTTTCTTTTTTTATGCTTTGGAGAAATAAAAGCTGTAAGAAAAGTGAAGCTGATTAAAAGGCAGTAAAAATGAAAGATGTACGTATAAAAAGCTGTTCATGTTATTGTGTCAGTCTGTTCAACACAGATTGGACAAACAGGAAGGTCATGGTTTGTATTTGTCACAGCAACTATGAAAGACATCTTCCAAAAAGATGGAAAAGAAAATGATTAACTTTCTGGTTTCAGAAAGTTAATCAGTTGCATTTTTAAAACAACTTTCTGGTTGCCTTAGAAGGGCAGCAGGACTTTGTTATGCATGTGTGTTTGTGTCCTTCAGAATGCTTCATATCTGAAGCGTGTGGAACAGACAGTTCTTGTATGGATCCCCCTTTGTTTCCTGTGGCTCTGTGCCCCATGGCACCTGCTGGCTCTCTGTCAGAGTGCAAAAGTAAACACAAAACAGCTGTCCAAGCTCTACATCTGCAAACAGGTAAGAAATACCATCTAATAAAGGCATCTTTATAAAAAAAATTGTTGTTTCAGTTTATAGCTTAGGTAGCTGTGTTCTAGTTTCAAATGTTTAACTGTATACACGGGCGACCGGGCGCTCAGGGGGTTGGGAAGCGTATCGGTAACCGGAAAGTCGCCGGTTCGTTCCCCGGGCTCTCTGTCCTGGTTGTTGTGTCCTTGAGCAAGACACTTTACCCTACCGCCTACTGGTGTTGGCCAGAGGGGCCGATGGCGCGATATGGCAGCCTCGCTTCTGTCAGTCTGCCCCAGGGCAGCTGTGGCTACAACCGTAGCTTGCCTCCACCAGTGTGTGAATGCGAGAGTGAATGAATAGTGGCATTGTAAAGCACTTTGGGTGCCTTGAAAAGCGCTATATAAATCCAATCCATTATTATTATTATACTGTAAAGAAATATTTTTTACTGTACAGTTCTACAGTATTTACAGGAAAAACTGAATTAGTTTTTTTAATACATAAAATATGAATCAAATTACAGTAAAATGACAGTAAAAGATGACAAAATGACATTAAAAGTAGTTTATGTACCTTTACTTGGATTTGTTGACAATTAACACATATGTTGTGTTTTGATGGAAGCATTTCTTGCGCATTCTTTTTATCTTGGGTAAAAGAAGGATGTAGTCTGAACCCAAGTTTCCAATCATTTATTGCCTCAAGCAGTTCAACCCATAAGCATCTACATGGATCTCTTTGATTCAGAAAACCACAGTCTGCAAGCAGTTAGCTGTAACCAACGTCCTGAAAGAGAGCGACCTTTACTTAACATTACAGAGAATTATGTATGATGCTTTTAATTGGTCATAACTGTTGGGGAGACGCCGTGGTTTAGACTTGGCTTTCCCTTGTTGGCCCAAAGGCTGGTCGCAGCCTTCTGGCACTCCGCTTTCCTCCGGTCAGGTGAGGACACATCTGGGGTGGTAACCTGTCTCTCCTATTTCTGTATAACAGCCTGGTTTCATGTGACAGTGGTCACGGTGGTATGTGAAATGCATACTTATTCCAGGCTTTGGTATTGTTCACCATACTGCAGCCAAAATCGTAAAAATGCATATAAAGTATGATTCATGAAATATTTGACCTCACACATTCATCCCAAGAAAATGGTGACAACATCTATAAATGTTCCTTTTATGAGTAAATAATTTCCATTTAGTATTTGTAAACCCTCACAGGGTATAATTAAAAAAAATGCTGCATTTTTTATTGGTTATGTACTTTTTAGAATTATTGACCCAAACTGGTAAATATACCATAAACCTATAAAAACAGAAATACATATTTTATATTATTCTCAAGATATATTAATGAGTTTGGACAATACATGTTAAATGCCTATGAAATCATGGGATTGTATAATTAAAAATACTATATGATTTAATAGCATTTTTACGGTGGCCCCTAGAGACAAAGCACGTACAAACTCCAAAACACATGCAAACTCCAAAACCCTTGCAAACTCCAAAACACTTGCAAACTCCAAAACACTTGTAAACTCCAAAACACATGCAAACCCCAAAACACATGCAAATTCCAAAACACAACGGAAGTGCGCCAGGACGCTAGGGGCAGTGTTGAGCTCGATTTGCAAAATAAACGGCAAGTTTGTCTGTATGGGACGGTCTAGTCTCCGTTGCACTTCCCAGGTTGCCTAGCAACCATGATACTAACTGCTGGAAACGTGTCATACAACTTTGTTTGACAGAAATGAAGGAGAACATATTTTGTTCATTTGTTTGTTTGTTTCTACAAGAGCTTTGTGTGATTTGATAAGTATCTGAGGCTGAGACCACAGGACTGTAAAACATGATTTTTGGGCTTCATTTCTGTACTGAACAGTCATTTAAGATTAGTTAGTAAATAACAATTAGCTAATGTTGTTCATGAGACTAAAGTCATATCACTTTGGTAATGTAAATATAATATGGCCAATATTATAGTTATTATATTAATCATTATTAGTTATTACAGCAGTGAACATGAACTCTGTGTCACAATACAGATTCAAGTTGCAGTTATTTATATGTCTTTTCACCTTAAATCTTCACTCAAAGACAAGTATCTTTGACATTGCATATATAGGTGTATCATATATAAGAGACAAATATTGTTCCTTCAGTATGTTGGCATTACTAAATTTGGCTCATTGCTTACATATATTTATAAAAAGAAAATGTACAAGCTGTGATAACTGTTTCTGATAAAATGAAGAGTAGACTGATATATTGAATATTCCTTTATTGGGTGAGAAAATCAGACCATGTCATAACTGCCCTAAGTCATACAGAATAGATATCAGAGCCTTAAACAGGCTGACTTCTGCTAAATGGGTCAAACTGGGCAGAAAGTATACAAACACATAACATCCTTATAGAATATCATGTAACACTATTGATCAACTTACCTCAGAATATATAAAGCATATAAACAATTACAGCAATATGATGCAACAAACACAGCAGTACTACTAATCCAAAATACTCAAAGCTTCATAGAACTGAAACAAATATTTATTTTTAGGTCCATTCTGCTGCTGATACATACTTTAGGTTTCTGAATATTAAACTTGTTTCTTCCTTTCATAGTGTGTAACTTGAAGGCCCTGAGTACTTTCTCCCACACTGAAAACACTGGAATGATAAAATTATTTGAACATTACCTAAAAAGACTGATTCAGGACAATTAGTTATGTTAAACTTTCCTAGCAGTCCTTCAAAAACAGGGAACAGTCTGTCTATTCTCTCCATCTGTCAGCTGCTGCTGGCTCTTCCTCCTCCTCTTCCTCACACACTGCTGAGTTTGTCCTGGTGGATCATTAGGGGTGCAAAGCCTCACAGATGATGTGCAGCAGTGGGTCCCTCAGTCTGTACTCACTCTGGACACTGGCAGTTGTCACACATGGAAATCAAATGTGTGATAAGCTGCAGGATTCAAACACAAGTGTAACTTATAAATGAATGTTCATACTTTTATTCCACAATCAGAGAGAAAGAAAAGGAGAGAGAGTGCAGGACAGACAGACAGGTGACAGTCTCAGGTGTATACACTGCTACACAACAGCACAAAAGAAGGAGGATTGTGTTATTACGAAACAAGAAGAGTTCCCAGATGGTACAGTGGACACATGTGTGACTCCTGTGATTAAAGTGTCTTTCTTTCAGCTTAACGAGTGAACCGTCAGCTCGTTCAAACACACGTTAAAGGCCGTTTGGCTCGACACCACCGAACAGAGGCAGCAATATAACATAGCTAACATTAAGCAACACAACAAATAGCGCCTTGAGGCGACATTTGTTGTGATTTGGCGCTATATAAATAAAATTGAATTGAATTGAATTGAATTAACAGTGCAGTGAATCCTGCTTGTGCTGTGATATTCAGGACTGCAAACCGAGCAGCATCACTGACTTTCAGCTTGTTGTGTTTGTGTATAGGACTGACTTTAATTATCCATAAAATCATCACATTCTCTGTAAGATTAAAGTCAACTATTGAACGGCGTATATTTTGAAGTAAAGGCTTTAAAACCAAGTTAGTACAAACATCACTAATGTCACATAACTTTCCCGACATGTGGCCAACAGTAATGTTTTAATGTTCTTCATTATAAAAACATTTGCGCATAAATAAGTGACATAATATTCAGTACTTACTTCTGAAAGTTTACTCTTCGGCGGCTCCGCTTCCGCCGTTTTTTTTCGGCAAAATTATCCACACCACTATGAAATCTGGGATATGTTGGGCCATGAAGGCTACACCGACCCATCCTTAAAATTCAGGGAAATTAAGGACGCATTTGAGGGCCGCATTTCGAGCAGCCTTTGAATTGGGACAGCCTTCGTCGTGTCGCTGTGATGTAATCAGCCTTAAAATGCGGCCTTTAAGGCTGCAGACCCTGAATTGGGATACAGCCCAAATCCGGTCATTGGTACTTCCTGGGTTATGTAGTTACTAGGTAACAAAAGCTCAACACTGCCCCTAGCATCCTGGAGCACTTCCGTTGTGTTTTGGAGTTTGCAAGTGTTTTGGAGTTTGCAAGTGTTTTGGAGTTTGCATGTGTTTTGGAGTTTGCAAGTGTTTTGGAGTTTGCATGTGTTTTGGAGTTTGCATGTGTTTTGGAGTTTGCAAGTGTTGTTCGAGTTTGCAAGTGTTTTGGAGTTTGCAAGTGTTTTGGAGTTTGCAAGTGTTTTGGAGTTTGTACGTGCTTTGTCTCTACACAGCAAATTCAAAAGTGTTAAATGTTTTGGTGTTAGTAGTCTTAGAGTTAATTTTACTCTTAGTAGAGTCACATTCTTTTAATGTAACTCTGAGGTGTAAAATGACAGTAGTTAAAATCGAGTGTTAAAAATGAGTGTTTCTATGTCAAATCTGGAGGTGTTACAATGGAAATATTAACTCTTGACCTCTTAACTCTGAACTCCTAGAGGGGCTATGACACCAATAGAATAAATTCACAGACTCCGCCCCCAGCACCATAGGCTCCAAACGAAGCTGAAGTGAAGCCGTTTCAGAACATTTTGCTCTACATATTTGAGTTGTTTGCCATGCTTGGTAAGTCATTTTTTCAAAGATTGTTTCAATTATTATTATTAGCTTTTACTTCTGTGGCTCTTTGGAGTTGAGACAAAGCTGTGTGAAAGGCATTAGCCATGTTGCTCGGTGATAGCATAATATTCTGTTTTAGCTGGCTGAAAGGTATTGTTTGCGGGCAAGTACCACAGCCTTGAAAAAAGCTTGCATGTGAATTTTCAGTCAAACCTTTGGTCAAATACACCTAAAACAATGTCTAGAATGTGAAATGTTGGTATAATGGTGCTACTTGAAGCCTGAAAACGATTTCCCATAAGAAAATTAAAAAAAACCGAGCAGACAGCAGTAGCAGATGTCCTGACTGGGTTCTACGTTAGCATTTAGATCCTTCCAGAGTTTTGTGCACACGGTTTAGGTAAAAATGAAAAAGGTTGAGGTTTTACATTTAGTTCAGTATTACCTTTTGCCTGTGTCCTTGTCTTTTGGGAAAATACTTTACACAAGTAATGGCTCAAAAAGGATTCCTTTTTTTTTTACTGTGCTGCAATTGATTGTGCCATTAATTAGTGTCAACTAATTTTTATTCAATCTCCACATAGGATATGCTTGTGAAGATGGAATATGGGGGAGAGCAGAAGTGAGTTGCAGTTCCACAAAGTGATGAATGAAGGACATGTATATTGTATTTTGTATTTATTGAATGAAGTGATGTGAATGCTGTTATTTGCATTTACCAGCTCACCTATGTCAGACCTTTTGATAAACAAAATTCTAATGAAAGTGAGAACATGTACACAGCAAATCCAGCATGTCCAAATTAACACTGTCAGATTTGATTTCAACACTTTTAAAGTGTCTATATGGGTCCACACCAGAGAGTGTTAATTTAACTCTTTTTGGAGAGTTGGTATGTTAACTCTGATTTAGTGTTAAACACCAAATCTCTCTGGAGTTGATAATTTAACACTTGGTGTTAAGAGTTTATATATTAACTCTCAAAGAGTATTTTAGTTTAACTACGTAAGAGTTATCTTCTAATTAATTCTAAAAAGCGGGAATTTTACTGTTCTGAACTTCTAGAAATTTCTTTTGGAAATAAACATTTACTAAAAAGACGCAATGGTTTTTGAAAAACATTTATTCTGAACTGTGCACCACAATTTCAAAACATTTTCTGAAAGATGTAACAGTGTACATGTTCTCACTTTCATTAGAATTTCGTTTATCAAAAGGTCTGACATAGGTGAGCTGGTAAATGCAAATAACAGCATTCTCATCACTTATTTCAATAAATACAAAATACAATATGCATGTCCTTCATTCATCACTTTGTGGAACTTCAACGCACTTCTGCTCTCCCCCATATTCCATCTTCACAAGCATATCCTATGTGGAGATTGAATAAAAATTAGTTGACACTAATTAATGGCACAAATCAATTGCAGCACAGTAAAAAAAAAAAAAAAAAAAAAAAAAAAAGGAATCCTTTTTGAGACATTACTTGTGTAAAGTATTTTCCCAAAAGATAAGGACACAGGCAACAGGTAGTACTGAACTAAATGTAAAACCTCAACTGTAGCACTCTCGTGTGATGCGACGAGCCAATAATCACTCTCGATGTTAGTCCGCTGTGAAACTTTAATGCGTACTCCAGCACACGACAAAACACACAGACGGCACCGGAAGAACAAACTTCCCTCACCATACTATTCCGGTTGGATTAGTCCCCCACAGCTATGGCAGGTCTGCACAAACAAATATTGCTTGGTGATCATTTAACCAATGATCTACATCTTCCCCATTTAGCTTGTAGCACCTAACAAAACTAATTCACTCACAAGTTTCTAAACAGTGCTTCTTAACACAACTTTAACTTAACAGTGTTTTTTGCTCGGAGTAACCCCACACCTTAACATAACAGCAATTATGAAAAATGCAAATAGCCAGCAAGCATCATATTTTAACATACTGACAACAAACTGATTACACCTAAGGCTTCCTAGTGTTTTCCATTTACATGTATCTTGGGTTGGGTCTGCAGATGCGACCTGCACGTGTAGTGTATGGTGTCTGGTTCACAATGTTCTGGCCGGGCACCTGCACAGCAGGTTGGGGCTGAGGAGAGGATGTGTTTTGTGAATCTTCGTTTGAGCGTGTGTGTGATTGCGGTGTGAGTGTGGAACTGTCCATTGTAGAATGGTTAGTGTCCTCGCACTCAGGGTCATAGTCATGGAGTGGTGGCGGCGGCGGTTCTGCCACTGGGAGGATGTGGCGGCGATTCCTCCTGTAGGTTCTTCCATCGACCTGAATGATGTAGGATCGTGGCTCCTTGCTCTTCCTTTCCACAATTCCCAGCTTGTCGTAGCCTTTCTCTGTCTGCACGCGGACCACTTGTCCTTCTTGCAACGGCTGTAGCGTGCGGCTGGACTTATCATAGTGACGCTTCAGTTTGAGTCTTTTGTCGCGAAGTCGGTCACAGATCTGTCCTGTGTCTTTTGCAATGGGTGCCAACAGCTTGCTGCACACAGGAATGCCTGCGCGTGTCTGACGAGACATGAGACGTTCAGCAGGGGAGCCTAGTTGTGTGTCACGGGGAATGTTTCTAAGGTTTAGAAGGTCAAGAAACACGTCGGTTCCATCTCGGTGAGATTTTTCCATGAGGTGTTTTGCGCTGCGCACCGCTCTCTCAGCAAGACCGTTTGACTGTGGAAACTCTGGGCTGCTGGTTGAATGGGTGAAGTCCCACTGTTTTGCGAAATCAATAAACTGTTGACTAGTGTATTGTCTGCCATTGTCAGTGAGGAGCGTGTGCGGTGTGCCATGAACTGAAAAGTGTCTCTTTAGCTTGGAGATGACCGCTGCTGTGGTCAAGTCACGGAGAAGGTCAATCTCAATCCATCCTGAATAGGAATCCACAAGGACCTGGTATTGTTTTCCATGCCAGGTAAAAATGTCAGCAGCCACCGTTGACCATGGTAGGTCTGGAACAGGGTGCAGTTGTAGTGGTTCTCTCTGCTGATGTGTCTTAGTGCTGTTACACACAGTGCAAGAGAGCAGCTCTTCTGCGATGTCTTTTGACATTGCTGGCCAAAAAATGACACTCCTAGCTCTGCGCTTGGTTGCTTCGGTACCTGGATGGCCTTTGTGTACGATGTTGATGTACTCTTTGTGCAGGGACTGGGGAATGACAGTTTTGTGGCTTTTCATGATGATCCCATCCTCCATGCTGAGCTCATCTCTATATGGAAAAAACGGAGCTAGAGCGGGCTGTACTTGGCTCTCTCTGCTGGGCCATCCTCGCTGAATGACTGTGCTGAGCGCTTGTAGCACATCATCTTGTGCTGTGTGCTGTCTTAGCTCCTCCAGGCGAGCAGTGGAGATGTAGCGCACTGTCATCACGTCATAATCAGTGTGTTCAACCGGGCAGCGTGACAGCGGGGCGAGCGGGGCTCTTGAAAGGGTGTCGGCTAGATACATGTATTTCCCCTTTTTGTAGACCAGACTGATGTCGTAACTCTGTAGTCGCAGTAACATCCTCTGGAGCCGGGCAGGGGCGGCATGGATTGGCTTTTTTATTATGGTCACCAGGGGCTGGTGGTCGGTTTCAATGATTGTTGCTTTGCCATAGACATAATCTTTGAACTTCGTGCAGGCAAACACCACGGCGAGGAGCTCCTTCTCTATTTGAGCATATCGCGTCTCTGTGTCAGTGAGAGCACGCGAGGCGAAGGCCACCGGTCTGCCATTTTGCAAACACGCGGCACCCAGCCCATAGCATGATGCATCACATGTCAGTGTGACTGGCTCCTTGACATTGTAATACGCCAATACTGGCGGGCTGGAGAGGCATGATTTGAGGTGGTCGAAAGCCTCCTGGTGCTGTGGGAACCAGCACCACGCAGTCTCCTTGTGGGTTAGTTTCCTTAGGGGTGCTGCAATCTCACTAAGGTTTGGTATGTATTTCCCAAGGTAATTAACCATACCGAGGAAGCGCTGTAGCGACGTGACATCCGTGGGCACCGGCATTGCTCCTATTGCTGTGGTTTTGGAGGGGTCTGCTTTTAGACCGTCCCTTGTGAAGATGTGGCCCACATATGACACTTGATCTAGGCGAAATTTGCACTTGTCAGGGTTTAGCCTGAGTTTGATCTCTCGAGCACGTGTCAGCACTTTCTTCAGGTTGGCATCATGTTCGGCCACTCCGTGTCCTCCGATGATGATGTCATCCACGATGACAGAGCACGGGTAACCGGCAAACAGCTGTTCCATGGAGCGCTGGAACACCTCACTGGCTGAATTGATACCAAAGGGCATCCGCAGAAACCTGTATCGCCCAAATGGGGTGCTGAATGTGGTCAGCATTGAGGATTTCTCGTCGAGTCGTATTTGCCAGAAGGAGTTTTTTGCATCTAGCACTGAGAACACTGTCGCTCCTGACATCTGTGCTGCCACTTCCTCAACGCTGCGCATTGGGTGATGGGGTCTTTTCAGTGCTGTGTTGAGGTCTTTTGGATTTATGCACAGTCTGATCTCATGCTTGTCTTTCTTGTGTGCTGCCACCATTGAGGACACCCAGTCAGTAGGCTCGGTGACTGGTGTTACAACGCCGATGCGTTGCATGCGTTCAAGTTCAGCTTTGACTCTTTCTTGCATCGCGACGGGGATGCGGTGAGCTGGACGGACCACAGGCTGTACATCAGGGTCTAGCATCATTGAGTATGTGACTGGAAGTTCCCCCAGTTCATCACTGAACAGGTCATAGTATTGTGTGAATATGTGAGAGCTGAAATCTGTGCTGCTTTCTGTGCTGATCTGGTGGACCTCAGGGCTCATTTTCACAATGCCCATTTCCATGCATGCTCGAAATCCTAGCAGCGGTTGCACCTCTCTATCCACCAAAAAGAAAGGCAACGTGTGACACTGCTTCTTTAAGCAACAAGGGAGTGTAACAGTTCCAGTGGTCTGAATTCTCGTGCCTCCATAGGCAACAAGGCTCACAGGATTATCTTGTTTGACTGTCTGTCTTCCGCCATTCACTGTTTCGAAAGTCTTAAGTGACATGACATTGCATTTTGCTCCTGTATCTACTTTCATCTCAGTGGGCTCGCCATTTATGTGAATTGTGACAAATCCCTCATCTTTTTTATTAGCTTTAGTGTGGATGCAGTCAATCTGTCTGTCAAGCTCTACACCATCCACGTAAAACGTTTCATCCTGAAGTGGTGGCTCACTCACTGTTAATTCGTTCACAAGCCGCCTTGAAGTCTGTCTGTTAGGGTGGGCTCTGTGATGGCTGCGTGGTTTAGACTTGCAGCAACTTTTGTAGTGATTCAGTTTTTTACAGTTGTGACACTGTTGTCCAAATGCTGGACACTTGTCTCGCTTGGCCACATGGCTGCCTCCACAATTGGAGCATTTGGTGACAGTCTGTGGGAATGAAAGGGGCTTAGGCTTGTGCTTGCTGTTCAGAATGGGCTTTACTGCGTCGACACTGGTAGCTTGTGTAGCTAGTGTCTTGCTGTTTTTTTCAGTCATTTCGTGTATTCGACACACCGAGATAGCTTTAGCAAGTGTTAGCTCGCTGTCTCTTAGCAGAGCCTTTCTCAACGTGTCGCTAATGACACCACAGACGATACGATCACTGAGCATCTCGTCAGTGAGGTCCCCAAAGTGACAACATTTAGCCTTGATCTTTAAATCACTGATGAATGATTCAAGTGTCTCACCTGGCTTCTGATTTCTGGTGTGGAATCTATATCTTTCCATCGTCCTGTTGTGTTGAGGATTGCAGATTTCTCGAAATTTTGCCTTCAAACATTCTGGATCCTCTCTGGACTCGGCAGCAGTGAGTATATCTCCATCTGCACCAGCTGCGCGAACGGCAGGAGCATAAACGAATGAGCGTTCTCGTTCAATGGCGTCTGGTCCAGCAATATTTAGTAGAATGTAAGCCCTAGTCTTTGCCGGTTTGTCAGAGTGAGCAGCGGCGATGAAAATATCATATTCCCGTTCAAAAACACGCCAATTCTCGGCAATGTTCTCATCAAAAACCAGAGGGTCAGGTCTGCGAAATCCGTCCGCCATGATGGGGCGACTTCTTTTCCCTTTTCTTTTTTCTTTAGCGGCTAATCCAACACAGCGCACAAAGCAGTGCGGTACCCCGAAAGGGATATATACATACGCGCTGGCGTGACGTCCGTACCGTCTTCTGACACCATGTAGCACTCTCGTGTGATGCGACGAGCCAATAATCACTCTCGATGTTAGTCCGCTGTGAAACTTTAATGCGTACTCCAGCACACGACAAAACACACAGACGGCACCGGAAGAACAAACTTCCCTCACCATACTATTCCGGTTGGATTAGTCCCCCACAGCTATGGCAGGTCTGCACAAACAAATATTGCTTGGTGATCATTTAACCAATGATCTACATCAACCTTTTTCATTTTTACCTAAACCGTGTGCACAAAACTCTGGAGGGATCTAAATGCTAACGTAGAACCCAGTCAGGACATCTGCTACTGCTGTTTGCTCGTTTTTTATGGGAGATCGTTTTCAGGCTTCAAGTAGCACCATTATACCAACATTTCACATTCTAGACATTGTTTTAGGTGTATTTGACCAAAAAATTTAACCGAAAATTCACATGCAAGCTTTTTTTCAAGGCTGTGGTATTTGCCGAAAACAATACCTTTCAGCTAGCTAAAACAGCGAGCGGTGCTATCAGCGAGCAACATGGCTAATGCCTTTCACACAGCTTTGTCTCAACTCCAAAGAGCCACAGAAGTAAAAGCTAATAATAATAATTGAAACAATCTTTGAAAAAATGACTTACCAAGCATGGCAAACAACTCAAATATGTAGAGCAAAATGTTCTGAAACGGCTTCACTTCAGCTTCGATCGGAGCCGTGCTGGGGGCGGAGTCTGTGAATTTACTCTATTAGTGTCATAGCCCCTGTAGGAGTTCAGAGTTAAGAGGTCAAGAGTTAATGTTTCCATTGTAACACCTCCAGATTTGAAATAGAAACACTCATTTTTAACACTCGATTTTAACTACTATCATTTTACACCTCAGAGTTACATTAAAAGCATGTGACTCTACTTAGAGTAAAATTAACTCTAAGACTACTAACACCAAAACATTTAACACTTTTGAATTTGCTGTGTACACTGTTACATCTTTCAGAAAATGTTTTGAAATTGTGGTGCACAGTTCAGAATAAATGTTTTTCAAAAACCATTGCGTCTTTTTAGTAAATGTTTATTTCCAAGAGACATTTCTAGAAGTTCAGAACAGTAAAATTCCCACTTTTTAGAATTAATTAGAAGATAACTCTTACGTAGTTAAACTAAAATACTCTTTGAGAGTTAATATATAAACTCTTAACACCTAGTTAGCATTAGTAAGTGTTAAATTATCAACTCCAGACAGATTTGGTGTTTAACACTAAATCAGAGTTAACGTACCAACTCTCCAAAAAGAGTTAAATTAACACTCTCTGGTGTGGACCCATATAGACACTTTAAAAGTGTTTAATTTGGACATGCTGGATTTGCTGTGTAGGGGCCACCGTACATTTTAAATAAAAAAAAAAAATTTAAGAAATTTTGTAACACTAAAATGATCATAATGTATTTGTAATTGCTTAGTTTTTTTTAATACAAAAATGTCAGTAAGAAGTGAAGGGTTTAACTCCGGAAGATTTCACATTTTAGTTTTAAAAAGAAAGTAGGCGTGAAGGACGGCACTTTCCATCCAAGCTTAATAGCAGTTCACTTTCAAGTCAGCAATGATACAGAAAGGAAATAGACTTTATATGGAGAGGTCACTGTGGATTATGGGATGCTTACAAGCTGACAGTTTGGAATTTTTACCTTTTGGAAGAGGTGAAGATTTTTTTCAAAAAGCTAGGGAACAATTCATCAGAGGAAAATGGATCATTTATACAAATATACCCTAAAAGACCAACCAGTGCTTACTTTTGTATGAGCACAGGCCAGAACAGTCTGACATTTTTTGTTGTAAAAATGGCAATAGCTTATTTGAAAGGAGGAAAAAGGAGCAGTCACAGTCAGCAGCAGGGCACAACCGTACACACTGCACCTGCAAGTGTGTTATTAGCACACTGTCTTTACTCTAGCTTGGCACTAAATCTCTATGACTAGTACTATTCTATATAGTTAAAAGAAGTATTAGTTAACTATTAAACAAACTCTTTCCTAGCATGATACTGAGAGCAGGCTTGCTAGCAAAGCTAATGGCTGAAGTGATGTTAGGGTTTTTATCTTTTTGGCTACCTGCATTTAGGCAGCTTTAAATATTCAAGTGACCCTCCAGTCGAACAGACTTGTTTTTCTTTCTTTCAGCATTCATTATATGACTTATTGGTGTCAAGGGGTATGGTAAAAAGGTGAGTTTGAATAAGCATTTTAAGGTAGTTCAGAAATTGTCATAGCTGTGGTGTTTCAGTGAAAACCCTAAAAGGTTATCTGTACATCATCAGGACCTACTCTAAGGAGCTTGGAAAGAAAAGCATCTGGACTTCTGTAAGTTGCTTGAAGAGGTTTCACCTCTCATCCGAGAGGCTTCTTCAGTTCTAGGGTCAAATGGTGGAGAGTCCCAGATTTAAACCCAGTGGGAGTATCCCCCAAAGAGGGACAAAGGACCCCCTGATGATCCTCTACCTAATCACATGAGCCAAGGTCTGAAAACGGGTGTGGGTCACAATAAGCCAGGGTTTCGGGTGAGCTCATTGTGAAACGTGGCACCACCCTATCATGTGATTTCCTGAGGTCAGATGGCCCAGGGTGTGAGTGGGCGTTAAGGCATCTGGGAAGGGATCTCAAAACTGGATTATAGATGGCAGACAGTTAGTGTCGTAAGCCACTGCCTCTGTTCAAAGATGGTCACTCACAGTGGACATAGATGGCTTCTTTCACTCCTCTTTCAAACCATCTGTCATCTCTGTCCAAAATGTGAACATTGGCATCCTCGAAAGAGTGACCTTTGTTCTTTGGATGCAGATGGACTGCTGAGTCTTGTCCCGTGGAGATGGCGCTTCTATGTTGTGCCATGCGCTTGTGAAGTGGCTGCTTGGTCTCTCCAATGTAGAGGTCTGGGCATTCCTCGCTGTCTGTCTTTCTTATCCTCCCTAACACCAGCTAGGGAAACCCTGGCTGATTGTGACCCACTCCCGTTTTCACACCTTGGCTCATGTGATTAGATAGAGGATCATCAGGGGGTCCTATGTCCCTCTTTGGGGGGACACTCCCACTGGGTTTAAATCTGGGACTCACCACCATTTGACCTTAGAACTGAAGAAGCTTCTCGGATGAGAGGTGAAACCTCTTCAAGCAACTTACAGAAGTTCAGACGCTTTTCTTTCCAAGCTCCTTAGACTACGATGACCTGGATGACTGAGAACCTTCACAGACACCATCAGGACCTACACAAAAATGAGGCACATTGCCAATCTGTACGCTGTGTAGCAGTTTGCAAGTATGAAGAATTACAGTGCTTTAAAGGTTTTGTTTACCGTTACCACTAACATTTTCTGTGACTTTGCAGGGACCTTTGTAGAACTACGTAGAAGTACAAAGTTACCGTAGTCCTGATTGTAGAACTTTGAAGATTTTCTCTCAGTGTTTGCCCAATGTGCTCATTCAGTGTTCTTCATTCTGTAAAGTTCTTGTCTCCCTCTTTCAAACTATTGTTTCTCATTCCCTGTTTTGTTTTGTTTTTATTTTGCTAGTCATTTTTCTCCTGTCTCTTGCATTTAGTTTTGCTTTCTTTTTAAGTTGTGCTTTGTTCCCCAGCTATGTCCATTTCCCTTAATTCTTATGTGTGGATTTTATAACCTATTTCCTTTGTTCTTTGTCAGGACATTTGTTAACCTGCCTTCAAGTGCTCCAAGTTCTCTGAAAAAGCTTGATTTTTGCTGTTCATTTCCCCCTATGGACTGTAATCATCCTAAATAAAGATTCATTTTCACTTTAAACTGAGGGTTTCTCAGTATTGCATTAACATTCCCCTCTTTCCACACTTCATGCTAGTTCACAAATGCATTTTCAAATGCAGAAAAATAGCTACACAATGAAAAACACAGACTGTGCAAACCTCTTTACAACTGCACCTATTGTTAGGCTTTTTCATTATTTTCGTATATTATTCTGATGCCTTGACTGCATGCTGAGGTGGCAACCCCAAACCCTACTCAAGTAAATTTAAATAAAAATGTACATTTTAAAAAAAACTATAGACTCTATAGAGTCTCGCTAATGACCTACTACATGGGTTCTCAAACTTTTCACAGTGAGTACCACCTTATAAAATATATGGCCCTTAAAGCACCACCATTATGACCGACTTTAAAGTACAGTAGTATAGGCCTATTTAACACCATATACAGTTTACACGAGACAATTTTATTTCTTATGTGAATGTTATTTATCTTAACTGTCATAAACAGGATGTGACAAGTGATAATAATAACAACTATACTGCATTAAAACATTCACAGCAGGTGGCATATCCAGTCGGAACAAGCCCCTAAAAGATGGCTGCGATCACTGTCGACCTCTCTCGGTTTTTATTACCACTATTCAACTCAGTTTTTAAAACCTTACAATGTAACAACAGCCCAGCCCATGCAGCAGTATATTAATGACCAACCTCGTACTGTGAATGGATTATCTCAGTAGTTCCCCTGACTGACTTTTGGTCCATTTACATCATCCCGACATGTGATTGCATTTGTCCCTAAACATTGGGAAACCTCACGTTAACTTTTGTCGAGTTGAAAAAAGTTAGCGTTCATCCTCCAGCTTCACTGTGTTTATATTATGCTAACCATAGCTGTGTAGCTAGCCACCACGTAGCACATCATTATATACCAGCTAGTCCAACTACAGTAACCATATAAATGTCACTGCTGTTTAGTTTCCTGTCGTCATTTATGTCGAAAGTGATAGCAGAGCTTTACGTTTTAATTTTTCAGAAATCCCTGAATCAGAACATGGCATATTATTCAGTCTTCAATAAATTTTAGAGACTTCCTGCGCACCACTAGAGGGAGCCCATGTACCACCAGTGGTACGCGTACCACAGTTTGAGAACCTATGACTACTGAATTTTATTCAGATGTGTTGCAGCAGGGACACATGGAAAAATTTGGGAACACTGGCCCTCCAGGACTGGAGTAATATAAAAAGAACAATGTTTTTCCGAAGGTCAGTGTAAAAAAAGAGTGTATACATTGAAGCTAAAACACATGTAGTGTAAATTCTCTGTTAAGGTCAAAAACACCAACAGGCCATTCTCTGTGAGTTTATTATAAATGCATATACTGTGTATGAAATGTTCTAACATGGAAAGGACAAGTCATTTACAGCAAAAGGGCAAAGGGATGTCTCATTCCAGCGCTGCGTATTTTAAGCATCTGTTATCACTTCTCTAAAACCTTGAAGGAATGAAGGGAAAGAAGTATTTGTTATCTCATGAAAAAACAAAAACATAGTATTGGTTAAAAGTTTATGCAAAAGATTATTAAAACATTTTTTTTGCATAAAATAACATGATTTATTCTCCTGTCTCTTCTGTGTTTTCTTCCTTCAGCTTGTGGCGTCCCTGTTGTTCTTGACGGCCATAGCACACCTGGGAGTCACACTAGGAGAAGATTTTGGTCCAAACAGTGACCAATCTTCAAAAAATGCTGGTGTAAACTACGCAAATCCAGTTTTATTTGCAGTCACATGGGTAAATAGAGCAACCTTTATATTTATTTATTTGAATTTGAAAGGATTTGTTTTTATGTTCTGATGTGTCTTCTTTGTTAGATCCTTGTCCTGCTTTGCCATGAAGGATTAAGACGGGAAGGAGCAATAGACTCTGCCTCTATTTTCCTCTTCTGGTTGCTCCTTGTAGTGTGTGACATCTTTCCTTTCCAGACCCTCCTACGAGAGGCTCTCAGACTGGTATGAGTGAAGACATTTGATCAAGTTGGATTAAAGTAGAAGACAAATAGTAGATTTACTCAGACATGGTGCAATAACTTGATATGATTGTCTTTTAGCTCTCCATATCTTGAGTAACACACCATTTTCATTTTTCTTTGGGACCCTTTAAAGTATGTCTTTCTCTCATTTTTGGCAATTAGGGCGAGGTCCGTGATGTCCCACGTTTCAGCCTTTTCTACATTTCTTTTGGGCTTGAACTGATTTCATTAGTTCTTTCTACTGTGGCTGATATCGCCCCAGAAGCTAAAGACTTTATAAAAAAGGTACCCTTTATCTGTTGTTCATTTTTATTTGTTTGTTTTCAGAGGATTAAGTTCATAAGCATATATTAACATCCTAAGACCCGAACTCTTTCATGGGACACATTTTGAGTTGTTCTTTGCTATTTGGGCTGATTGGGACCTGATGAATGTACAATGAACAAAGAATTACCAGATTTTCTTTACTTGATTTTTGTTTCTGAGAGCAAAATTTTGTTTTTTGGTCTAAATGTGATGTCCACATATGTGGAAGCCAGGTCCTAGGAGGTTAAATATGATATGATATGATATGGCACTTTTTTTATATCCACAGAATCCTGAAGCAGGTGCAGCATTTTTGAGTAGAATCACATTCAACTGGTTAAACAGGTAACATTAAAGTCAGTATAGCAGGAATCTTAACAAGCACCTACATATGTGCTCCATGTCTTCAAAGTTCTCATTGTTTTTACAGTATGATCTTAAAAGGCTACAAACAACCTCTGGTTCAGGAGGACATGTGGGATCTGAATGAGAGTGATAGCACTGCTTTCATCAATGAGCGTTTCCAGCATTTCATGAAGCCTGAGTTGGATGCAGCTAGGGTCCGCTTCCAGAACAAGATGAAAAAGAAATTGTTTCAGAACATAGACAGTGCCCAGGAAGACCCACAGCAAAATGGGCTTTCCAGTGGTCTGGGGAAAGGAGTCCGTCAGGATGTATTAATGATGGTGAGAACATTCAAACAAAAACACTTCCACACACATGCACAGTATATTGAGCTATAGTCCAAACACATTTCATTAACACCACAAATCAACATCACTATGTTTTTTTCTGAATAAATCTCATCAACTGTGCTTAAACAATCTGTTCCTTTAGAAGGAAAGGGGGAAGAAGGAAGATGAAAAGAAGAAAAAGGAGGAAGAGAACTATCCCAATTCATGGCTCATTCCCACCCTTTACAAGACCTTTAAATTGATTCTGATTGAATCTGCCTTCTTCAAACTTGTGCACGATGTGTTAACCTTTGTCAGTCCTCAGCTCCTTAAGTGAGTAAAGTATTGCAAAATATTACAGAATCAAAAGTACAGAAACACATAAGAACAGTGTTGCTTCTGTTGCCCATGTAAATGTCACCCTTTTTAACTGAGTAGTCCAAAATCAGTCAAATCCACAGTAATCTGTCATACAGAGTCAAGGGAAAAAAAAACAATATTTGAGAATCTACTCTTGTTGGGTTCAGTTAGGATCGTAAGGAGACTGGCAGTGGTAACTCAACTTAAAGAAGGAATATCCCTCCACTCAGAATGAGACACTGACAACAACTTAAAGGGGGAAAAGTGATTTGAGTGATTTCAACCTTTAAATGGTCCAAAACATAGACATGAACAAAACATTTAAATCATTTCAAACATGTAAATCTCAACTGTAACTCCGAAATGACGACACAGGCATGGCTTCTTCAAGACGGGCACTTCGCTGCATTTATTGAACGCCGTGAAAACTACAAACATAAAACACAAAGGCTTTGAGAGCTTCAGTCTATCAAAAGTAACACTTCTGCTTTAACAACAAAAAATTACCTCGTGGCCGCCTGCCACTTCGGAGGTCCTAGAAGAATACCTTTACAGTCTTGTTCATTCTAAATTAAAACATAAAATAATTAGAACACCATACATTACAAATTTTCACAATATTACAATACAGTTATGGCAAATAGCAAATACCTTATACAGCTGGTAGACTAACCAGGCCTTTGCAGATAGCTCGCTGAACTCCTTAGCGTGATTATTAAACGTGGGCTCACAGCCTATATTATCACGCCCAAACCTTGCGATAATAGCGGTGTAACAAAACTTGTTCTTTGTGACAAGATAACCACACCTTTACAATACTGACCACAGAAATGTACAAGCAAGAACATTTTAACTGCTGGATCCATCTATTAAACTTCTTTAAACATAAGCCATTTCTGTGACACTTACACTCAACAATGTACAACATATCACTTAAAGTGTCCATAAATGTATTAGGTAGGCTGTCCATTTCAGTTCAGTGCACTTAGTATTCAGGGTTCTTAGTAAGTGTTAATTGTCTTTAGTCACTGGTTTGCTTTTTGATGCATCAGTTTTTTTGGTGTTAAGTGGAATCAGATCTGACCCAAAAAAAAGGAAAAAGTAACAACATAAAGCGTCCTGAGATCTCAGAAAAAACGTTAATCCAAAAAAAATTGCAAATCGTTGCATCCTACCACCCTCCAAGTGAACAGGTGGCCTTCAGATTGAGAACGTCCTTTCTAGGCACCTCTAGTGGCATCCAGTCCTTAGATGGCACCGCTCGGTCCTTGCAGCAGATTTCTACCACATAAAAAAAAAACAGCCTGCACACAACGTGCAGTGCAATCACTTCACTTGTAAAATAAAACATGTGTTTCTCTAGTGTTATCCCTTTTTTTCCTCACACATCACACATCTATACAGTTCTTATTGGCCAATAACAATTTATCAACAACAAAAATACATTTCACTGCAAATCATGAAGCATGAAAAGTGTCTCCGTGGTGTGTTAGCTAAAACTTCACATGTAAGCGCATTAGCCCAGGGAGCACATGTGGGTACGCTAGCATACTTTCCACAGGCTAACACAGCTAAGCAATCGTTAACAGGTTCTAAGACAAACATCACATTTCTGACAAGCATAGTATCCTGACTGGTTTTATACTCAGAAACTGGACTGTGAATCACAACTTAAACTGCAACTGTGAGACTCACCAGGATATTCTTCAAAGAAAACATTAATTCCGTAGCGCAACACGTTACAGGACTGAATCTTCACACAGCTTTGCGCATCTAGCTCCGTGCAGGCGGATGCAGTGAAAGAAAGTCACCATGCACAGCACTATGGTGCATTCATGGTACATGGGAAAACTCAATACTTAACAAAACAGTAACACTTAAAATGTGAATAAAAATAGAATACCATTTGTAATGAAAGAACCATGGGTTACATAAACATTTTTAAAAATCCATTTAGCTGTCCTTGAAGGTTTTTAAAATCAACATTGTCAAAGCCTTTAGGTTAACTATTCACTATTTATTGATCAGTCTAAACAACTGATAACAGGAGTGCCTGAATGGAAAGAGAAAATTGCTAAATAAGTGTTAAAAAGGAAGCAGGAAAAAAGTGAAGGACACATATTCGAAAGTGTTGAGATGCTATATCCATACGTTTTCTTTTTTTCCCCTAGATTGATGATCTCCTTCACTCAGGACAAATCCAGATATGCCTGGGAGGGCTATTTGTATGCAGTGTTGCTGATGGTGGTGGCTCTGCTGCAGTCTCTGACCCTGCAACAGTATTTCCAGCGCTGCTTTTTGTTGGGCATGAGGGTTCGCACTGCACTTATGGCTGCTGTGTACAAAAAGGTAAAACAAACGGGATTGATAGAATGACTTTTGTTTGACTTTGGTGTAAAAAAATCAAAGACTACGTAATATAAATTACTTTAACATATCAGAAGTCATAAATTACCAGTCATTGCTTTCTGCTTAAGTTAATTGTCAGATGCTTTAGTTAAAAATCGCTTTTATCAGCACATGAGTACATACGTATCACTTACAGGATAAATCTGTCTGCTCTGTCAGTAATACTTTCACTAATGATCTGATTGATTAACTCTACGAGTTCAAAAATCATTTTTGGCAACAACCCTCACCTTAATTGTGACGAATTATGATGCAATTAGAATATATATTTAATATATATATTTATATTTTATTACATTTTTCTTGCAATTTTTATATACCAGGAAATGAAGAAAATACTCATTCTAACATTGCCAAAAACTTCATGTACCTGCCACTTTTTGGCTGTTATGCTTTTTTTTATCCTTTTTCTAAGGCATTAGCGGTGTCCAATGACACTCGTAAGGAGTCAACAGTAGGGGAAACGGTGAACCTGATGTCAGCAGATGCCCAGCACTTCAATGATGGGACCACCTTTATCCACCTGCTGTGGTCCTGCCCTCTGCAGATCGTCATATCCATTGTTTTCCTGTGGCTGGAGTTAGGGCCTTCTGTGTTGGCAGGACTGGGAGTCATGGTGTTAATGGTTCCAATCAATGGATTTCTGGCAACCAAGGCCAGAAAACTCCAGGTTAGCAGAGCTGCCAAATCATTTCTGTGTACAATCAATAGGTTTGTTGTGAACAATGACACACCTTTTTGTAGGTTTGACTTTCAGGTTTAAGTCAAGAGGCTTAACAAAATTATTGCATGCATTACAAGAATCTTTTTTCAGTCCCCATTTTTTAGAGGCCCAAAGTAAGTATAGTAGTATCAAACCTATACTTCAATAAGCAGAACTCATTGGAAGGAACTCAACATGATTCATTGATATATAGGATTTCATTAAGATATTCAGCGATTAGAATCAAACATATGATTGTTGGGTTTTTCTCTGTATCTATGAAGCGCCTTGAGGCGACTTTTGTTGTGATTTGGCGCTATATAAATAAAATTGAATTGAATTGAATTGAATTGAATCTGAGAGTCCATCACAGAAGAACAGAAACCCAGTGGTAATAAGAATTAGGGCCGGACCCACCGGGGTCTAGAAGCTGTTGGTAGAGATAAAGATGGAGGCTTGGATGCAACCCAAGTAATAGAGGTGTTGAAAGATGATTGGACTAGACCAGTGATGTCAGCAATGAGCTGGACAGTGTGAGAAAGTAGAAGTGATGTAAAGCTTTGATTAGCCACCAAACACCTGGGAAGCAGATAGACGTGTGACTAAAAATGTTCTTAATAAACTTCCCTATAAGCTTCATTTGTTTTTCCTTGAGTAGGAAAAAAACGTCACTCAGAGTCTAAGTGACGTTAAGAGGGTTTCCAAAAAACGGCAAATCAAATGAAGAAGTAGAGAAACAGAAATCAACCAAACATGATGGAGACAATGGCATAGGCATGCATAGCTGCCAGTGGGACTGGATTGCTACTGCTTATTGATGATGTGACTGGTCATGAAAGTAGCATGATGAACTGTTAGGTATACAGGGCTATTCTAAGTGCTA
The DNA here is from genome assembly GCF_963576455.1 of Neolamprologus multifasciatus. NCBI lineage: Eukaryota > Metazoa > Chordata > Actinopteri > Cichliformes > Cichlidae > Neolamprologus > Neolamprologus multifasciatus. The sequence goes on from NC_140451.1 coordinate 17,686,910, forward strand.
AATGCTCAGAAACCGAATGACTGACACTGGTTCAGTTCAAATGGGTAATGATCCAAAGCATATCAAGAATTTCTAAAGACAAAGTAATGGGATATTCTTCAATGGCTGAGTTAGTCAACTGCTGTCAGCCCTATAGAACATGTTATTCACCTACTGAAGACAAAGCTGAAGGCAGAAAGACTCACAAACAGTGAGAAACTGAACATGGTTCAGGCGTGGCAGACAATCTCAAGGGTGGAAATAAAGCATTTGGTGATGTCCATGGGTTATAGACTTTAGCGTCCGTGGACTAAAGAAATGATTGTCCATTTATTTAAAACAGTCCTTATATTTGAAATTGTGTTTACTTTGAGTTACAATAAATATCAATGGCTTTAATTTCCAAACACTTAATGATTAATTTGTTTAATGTTTTAATTAAGGTTGAAAGTCTGCATTGTTAATGTTAATTTTCTGTATTGCCTGTTTAAAGAGCTACATTGTGTCTCTTTTCAGATTGAGAACATGAAGTTTAAAGATAAGAGAATGAAAATCATGAATGAACTTCTGAATGGGGTCAAGGTGAGCTCCCTTATTCAGTGTATCCATGGTGTATGTAGATGCCTTCCTTACATGTAAGGCTTTGATGCTTCATGAAACTGCATTCAGTAACTTGGACCATAAGTGCTTCCTTCTGCCTCACTGCCTCCTCCCTGTCTTTTTCTTTTGTCTCCCACCAGATTCTGAAGCTGTATGCTTGGGAGCCATCCTTCCAGAAGCAGGTGGAAGACATTAGAGGGGAAGAACTAAAAGTCATGAAGAAGTTTGCCTACCTGACATCCGTGTCTACCTTTATCTTCAGCTCTGCTCCAGCTCTGGTGAGTTCTGTGAAGGGATGTCATTGTAAAGACTAGATTCCAATGGTAAACAAACGTTTTTCTTAAACTGTCTGTACTTGCAGGTTTCTCTGGCCACGTTTGTAGTATTTGTTAGTGTGAGCAAGGATAATGTGTTAACTGCTGAGAAAGCTTTTACTTCCATCTCTCTCTTCAACATCCTCCGATTTCCTCTTACCATACTGCCCATGCTCATTGCTTCCATTGTACAAGTAAGTGAACAGAGCTACATCACGCACATGTATCAAGCCTGTGATAAAATCAAACTTAACCTGTTCTTTGAATTTTCAGACAGCAGTGTCTAAGAAGCGCCTGGAGAAGTTTCTGGCAGGGGAAGACATCGACAGTGACATTGTGCGCCAAGACCCCAGTTTCAGTATGTTCACCATTAGAATTTGCATTTGTTCTACAGCTGAAGATTGAAGCTTAGTCACAGTTTCTTACATGTGCGGATCATCTGTTAAGCTCTGTCTTGGTCTGCTTTCATTTTTTAGATACTGCTGTGAGCGTATGTGATGGTTCCTTTGCTTGGGAAAAAGATACAAAGCCTCTGCTGAAAGAGTATGTCTGTGTTGGTCATCAAAAAGTTACTAGTTAACTTAATTAACTGTGAGATGTTGCTTCAGGCACTTTTTAAAAGTTTTTCCTGTCTGGCCAAATTCAAAGTCAGAATATGTTTAAAAGTTCACACAAATTTTCGTTTTCAACATATGAAACATCATCTGTGTCCTAGTTTAAATTAAATGTAGGGTTTATATGATTTGCAAATCACTGCATTTTTTTTTTATCCAAAGGGTACACTGTGTTCCACACATTTATGAAACAGAGTTGTATTTTTCCTACTGTTTTTACAGTAATGACCATAGTTATTATGTGTGTCCAGTGTGAATTTGGACATTGAGCCTGGTCGGTTGGTTGCCGTAGTGGGAGCTGTTGGGTCAGGAAAGTCGTCTCTTATGTCAGCCCTCCTTGGAGAGATGCATAGTACCAAAGGTTTTATCAACATTCAGGTAATGCCTTTTTTTCCATTTGTATCTGACAGTGTGCGTTCAAAAAAAATCTTTTATTTCAATTATTTTCTTTAGTGTATCAAATGAAGAGCCTTTTCTTATTTCTCATCAAAACTGATTTCATCGGGAGATTATTATTGTTTATTTAAAGTTTTTATTTGTTTTTTAAAGAGCAAAGATTTTTTTTTTTAAAAGGCAAAACATCACAGCAAATCCAGCATGTCCAAATTAACACTGTCAGATTTGATTTCAACACTTTTAAAGTGTCTATATGGGTCCACACCAGAGAGTGTTAATTTAACTCTTTTTGGAGAGTTGGTATGTTAACTCTGATTTAGTGTTAAACACCAAATCTCTCTGGAGTTGATAATTTAACACTTGGTGTTAAGAGTTTATATATTAACTCTCAAAGAGTATTTTAGTTTAACTACGTAAGAGTTATCTTCTAATTAATTCTAAAAAGCGGGAATTTTACTGTTCTGAACTTCTAGAAATTTCTTTTGGAAATAAACATTTACTAAAAAGACACAATGGTTTTTGAAAAACATTTATTCTGAACTGTGCACCACAATTTCAAAACATTTTCTGAAAGATGTAACAGTGTACATGTTCTCACTTTCATTAGAATTTCATTTATCAAAAGGTCTGACATAGGTGAGCTGGTAAATGCAAATAACAGCATTCTCATCACTTATTTCAATAAATACAAAATACAATATGCATGTCCTTCATTCATCACTTTGTGGAACTGCAACGCACTTCTGCTCTCCCCCATATTCCATCTTCACAAGCATATCCTATGTGGAGATTGAATAAAAATTAGTTGACACTAATTAATGGCACAAATCAATTGCAGCACAGTAAAAAAAAAAAAAAAAAAAAAAAAAAAAAGGAATCCTTTTTGAGACATTACTTGTGTAAAGTATTTTCCCAAAAGATAAGGACACAGGCAACAGGTAGTACTGAACTAAATGTAAAACCGTGTGCACAAAACTCTGGAGGGATCTAAATGCTAACGTAGAACCCAGTCAGGACATCTGCTACTGCTGTTTGCTCGTTTTTTATGGGAGATCGTTTTCAGGCTTCAAGTAGCACCATTATACCAACATTTCACATTCTAGACATTGTTTTAGGTGTATTTGACCAAAAAATTTAACCGAAAATTCACATGCAAGCTTTTTTTCAAGGCTGTGGTATTTGCCGAAAACAATACCTTTCAGCTAGCTAAAACAGCGAGCGGTGCTATCAGCGAGCAACACGGCTAATGCCTTTCACACAGCTTTGTCTCAACTCCAAAGAGCCACAGAAGTAAAAGCTAATAATAATAATTGAAACAATCTTTGAAAAAATGACTTACCAAGCATGGCAAACAACTCAAATATGTAGAGCAAAATGTTCTGAAACGCCTTCACTTCAGCTTCGATTGGAGCCGTGCTGGGGGCGGAGTCTGTGAATTTACTCTATTAGTGTCATAGCCCCTGTAGGAGTTCAGAGTTAAGAGGTCAAGAGTTAATGTTTCCATTGTAACACCTCCAGATTTGAAATAGAAACACTCATTTTTAACACTCGATTTTAACTACTATCATTTTACACCTCAGAGTTACATTAAAAGCATGTGACTCTACTTAGAGTAAAATTAACTCTAAGACTACTAACACCAAAACATTTAACACTTTTGAATTTGCAGTGATACATTATTAAAATGTACAGACCCTAAGATTTCAAGGAAACTTAGAAAATGTGTTCTAAACCATCAGTTCTTAGGATGTTTTTAAATCTTTAAAAGGTTGCGAAATGTAATCCCAGTTCCTTGTATGTCTCCTTCTTACACAAGTATCTTTAGTTCAGGTAATTTTTCCTCCTAGCCAGTGTAACATTTGTTCTGGATGAAAAACTGCACGAATGCCAACATTTCTATGGCAAAATAAAAGGTTGGTTAGACATCAGCAATTGAGTTTCACTGTATTTCTTTCCAGGGTTCTCTTGCTTTTGTTCCACAGCAAGCCTGGATTCAAAATGCCACTTTGAAGGATAATATCTTGTTTGGATCTCCTCATGAGGAAGAGAGGTTCAAAAAAGTCATACAGGCCTGTGCTCTTGCCCCAGACCTTGAGCTGCTGCCTGGAGGAGACCTCACTGAGATTGGAGAGAAGGTGAGTTGCACTTTGAATTATTCAAGTTTTAGGTTACACAAATATTTTTTATCTTTATAAAGATTATGTATATGGTTTTTATTGTTTGTAAAATATTCATTGGTGATATTTTCAGAAATAAAAAAAATCACATTTACAATGTAGATGTCTGAAAAACTCATGTATCAAATATGACACACTTGGCATTACTGTGTTAATGCTATATTGAAATGTTGTTCTTGTGCTGAAGGAAAAGCTTATTTGCATTAAAAAGAAGCCATGTGTGGGGTTTTTTAACCAATTTTTGCCTCTGCTTTTCTTTTCTTTTCTCCTCCTTTTTTCTCTTCTCAGGGTATCAACCTCTCAGGTGGTCAGAAGCAACGTGTGAGCTTAGCCAGAGCGACCTACAGTCAGGCTGATATCTATCTATTAGATGACCCTTTGTCTGCCGTGGACTCTCATGTAGGAAAGCATCTCTTTGAAAAGGTTATTGGACCCAATGGAATACTTAAAAACAAGGTTTGTGCTTGACTGCTTGTATTGTGATCAACATTAAATATTTCACTTTAAAATAGCTATTATTTGGAAACCGGGCATGTCATTTGTAATGGAAAAAACATTTTAACCAAAAGTTGCTGTGTTCGTTCCTTTGGTTTGTTCCTATATAAAATTTTGTTTTGTAGGCTCATCAGTCAACTCTGTCTGTGAAGGTTCTCAGTCAACCAGGTCATCGCAGTCTAAGGAGCTTTGAAAGAAAAGCGTCTGGACTTCTTTAAGTTGCTTGAAGGCGTTTCACCTCTCATCCAAGAAGCTTCTTCAGGTTCATCCCAAAGACAAAACTCCAAAACACAAACTTAACAATGTAGTACATGCTGTACAGTGTAGCGAGGAGCGCCCAGACCTCTACATTGGAGAAACCAAACAGCCACTTCATAAACGCATGGCACAGCATAGAAGAGCCACCTCCATGGGACAAGACTCGGCTGTCCATCTGCATCTAAAGGACAAAGGTCACTCTTTTTAGGATGCCAATGTTCACATTTTGGACAGAGAGGACAGATGGTTTGAAAGAAGCCATCTATGTCCACTGTGAACGGCCATCTTTGAACCAAGGCGGTGGCTTACGACACCAACTGTCTGCCTTCTATAATCCAGCTCTGAGACCCTTCCCAGATGCCTTAATGCCCACTCATATCCTGGGCCATTTGAACTCAGGAAATCACATGATAGTGTGGGGCGAGGTTTTACAGCCTGTTTATCCGAAACCTTGGCTGATTGTGACCTAAACCTGTTTTTATGCCTTGGCTCGTGTGTTTAGGCAGAGGATCACCAGGGGGTCCTTTGTCCCTCTTTGGAGGGGTACTCCCACAGGGCTTAAATCTGGGACTCTCTACCATTTGACCCTAGAACTGATGAAGCTTCTCGGATGAGAGGTGAAACGTCTTCAAGCAACTTAAAGAAGTCCAGACATTTTTCTTTCCAAGCTCCTTAGACTATGATAGAAAATATCACAAAAGTTTGATAACTTTTTCAATGATTTTAAATGATTAAACCAACTGTTGTGAATTCAATCTATGAACTGCAATTTGTTTTCTTTCAGTTTAAAATAGTGTATTTGTGAATTTTTTTTACATATGCACTGTTTTATAATTTTTCTAAAATACCATTTGATAAAAAAGTTTGGATGTTTTGTTACATTTTTTAAAAATATTGTTGGGTGTATATTTAATTCTAATAATTGTCGAGTGAAACTAAACTTAAACTGATTCAACTGAATTTAGGTATATTTATTCTTATATTAATAACTATCTCATTCAACATATTCATTAATGCCTACTTTAAATTTAATTAATATGCTTTATTACTACTTCTGTGACACCTTCTTTATCTGATAGCCGATACAATACAGTACATATGAATATTTTTTCTTTATTTGGCTTAAGTAATTTGCGATTTCAAACTTCAGTCTCATATATCTCTGACCATACAGACTCGTATCCTGGTGACTCATGGCATAAGCTTTCTGCCTTACGTGGATGAAATAGTGGTTTTGGAGAATGGAGTCATTTCTGAAGTTGGATCCTATGAAAACCTTCGTGCCAGTGGAGGAGCTTTTTCCAAGTTTCTCGACACATATGCCACTGAGCAGAACAATCACAGAAATTCAGAAACAGGTGATTACAACCTTTTCTTGGTATATTAGCAACATAATCTGCACACATTGCTTGTTTTGTTAGTTTTACAACCAAAGTCTATGCTAAAATTATACATCACAAATATGAATTAATTAATTACATTTCTTTTCTCATCTTTTAAGGATACTTTGTGTTGATTTAGTTCACATATTGACCCAAATACCATAAATTACTGCCACATATGTAAAACACCATGTATATTGTTAATTTAGGTGAGGGCCAGGACGCAGAAGACTTTGAGCTCATCCCAGGTGGAGACGATGCCCAACCTGACGGTGCTTTGGAGGACACTGTATCACTTACACTGGAGCAAGAAAACAGCATCCGCCACAGCCAGCGCGATGGCAGGTTCGAGCTTGTTAAAGTTATAGATGAAACCCGGGAAACAGCTTGTTTCAAATAGCATCTTTAGCAGAATGTGCAACACATATGGACAATATATAATAATTTAATCATGTTTTACCAGATCATTTTTCTCACCTTTTTTAGTGTCAGATTAAGAAGAAATACTTCCGTAAAAAAATCTGAAAATGCTGATGAACCAAAGAAAGGCCAGAAGCTTACAGAGAAGGAAACTATGGAAACAGGACAGGTAACACAATGTTTTTCTACAAATAGCACAAGATTACAACAAATGATAGCCTGTTTCCTGAGTGCCGTCTCCCGCTGATTTCCAGGTGAAGCTTGCAGTGTTCCTGCAGTACCTGCGAGCCATGGGCTGGGGATATTCTGCCATAGTTTTTGTGATTTACTTCCTCCGAAACGCTGCTTTCATCGGTCAGAATTTGTGGCTGAGTGACTGGACCGGTGATTCTGTGGAGTACTACAACATGACATACCCTTCCTGGAAGAGGGACACAAGGGTGGGAGTGTTCGGAGCTCTTGGAGTGGCTCAGGGTAACTGAACACTGAATCCTTTTCTATTTGCAAATATTTTCATGTAAATTAAGTCAAGGAACTGTATGTCTTGGAGAAAGAAAAATTCCCCACCATAAAATTTGGGATCATTATTAAATTATTAAATCATTATTATCATGGTTTAGATACAACCTAAACATCCAGTTTTGTATATTTTTATATGTGCTATAGTTTTAAGCTATATGTTTAAGAACTAGATGGGTATAAATAAGTAAATTTGAGTAAATGTTTTGAGAGATTTCTTTAACAGACAACTCAAGACATACATTTTAGAGGTAAAATGATAAAAAGACTTGGATTGCATTGACATAATGTTTGTCCTGATGCAATTTTGTCATTTAGATATAACAGAGCTTTGCAGACTTACAGTAATCAAGAGTTTTTGGGGCCCATGCTGTCATGTGTCAGTGTGTGGCTGGCAGAGAGCGGACCTGAATTGCAGATACAGAGACAGGACTAATCTCTGAACAGTTTTATTACCGGGAACTCAGGGAGCAAAATACAAAACTACCAAAGCACAAGCTAAATGTGAATCAGACACTTACTGGTTACAAACAACCAGAACATGCACATAGGAAAAGCTAGTTGATGTGACAAAGACCAGAGGGAGACTCAGACAATAAGTACACAGCAGGGAATCAAGGCTGAGAGGAATCTAAGTGACCAAAGACAGTAAGCAAAACTTAACATAACGCAAAAGAGACAAGGGACCATTAAAATAAGACAGGAAATATTGCCTGACAGCAAAATATTATAAACTAAGAACATAAACGGGTATACACTATGACCTTGAAAAAAACCTGTGAACTATACACAGACCAAACCAAAACACAGAGACAAGACAAGGACAGAAGATGAGATTGAGATAGTTACAGAACTAAGGACTAAGAATATAAATAACAAAACTTGGAAGCTCAAGGGAAATAAGATTAAACTCAAAAAAGAGAATACCATAGGACAAGAACATAAAAATTTCACAAAACAGAAATACAAATTAAAGCCAAAACCATCAAACTTAAAGCACATGGCCCAAAAATCTAGGATCCTAACACATGCGTAGACAGCCATATTAATTACTACTCTTTCTTTCTTGCATGTAGGTCTTCCCATCAGTCAAACATATAACATGTGACTTCTCACGGGAAGAAGTCCCGTGAGATGAATGAAGCTCAACCACTCAAATTTTGTTATATTTGATTTTCCCACATACTGATTCTTGATTCTTAAAAACCCATGTCAGTTAGCTTATCATCAGTCTATGGACAATGCAAAGCTTTCAGTAATGTAAGTAATAAGGTAATCAGAGTATTAAAGCTGTGAGTCATTTGGGTATTCAATTTTAAATCCTGTGGTCTTGTTGCCCCTATCAAAGACCGTTTTCTTTCTACAGCCATGCTATGATCAGATCAAGTTGCCATGACAACTGTCCCCAGCTTCATTTCGTGATCTCCAATGGCTTCTTCTCAAGATATATGATATGTTATTAAGTGGGCTATACAGACAGTATGTCTGTTCATTTTCTCATTTAATAATCTAACTCATATAAAGGCTTCAACTTATCTCAGTAACTGCGATACACAAAGAGGATGCCAGACCTGAGATTCAGTTTCTCAGTTACAGCTGTGTTCTCCAAAAGTTGATTCTGTTCATCTGGACGTAGCGTTTTCTAGGAGAAACGTTTCGTCACTCATCCAAGTGACTTCTTCAGTCTCAGCTGACTGCAGGTTTCCCCAATCTTATAAACAGTACATTTGCATAATGACTGAAACCAGCCCACTGAAGAAACAATGGGCTGTGAGGTCAGTTCCTTAATCATAATTATGCAAATTCTCATGACCATTGATCAACAACCACTGACCAAAACCCAATGATCAAAGACCACTGATCAATGGCCATGAGTACCATTCACAGAGAGTTGGGGAATGGCTGCAAGATGGCGAAAGATGTACCCTTAGGCCCCCTCCTCGATTCAGAGATGGTCTTTCCCTTTTCACGTAAATGGCCTCCTTGACTCCACGCTCAAACCAGCGTTCTTCCCTGTCCAGGATGTGTACATCCTCATCATTGAAAGAGTGTCCACTGGCCTGTAGGTGTGAATAGACTGCAGAGTCCTGGCCTGACAAGGTAGCTCTTCTGTGTTGTGCCATCCGCTTCGCCAGAGGTTGTTTGGTTTCCCCAATGTATAAATCCTGGCAATCCTCCTGGCACTTAACAGCGTACAGTATGTTACGCTGTTTGTGTCGGGGGACCCGATCCTTGGGGTGGACCAATTTTTGGCGCAGCGTGTTTTGGGGTTTAAAAGCCACAGAGACCCGGTGTTTCGAAAAAATGCGTCTCAACTGTTCTGATACTCCTGACACATATGGGATCACTACAAGTTTTCGCTTGGGCAGCGGTTATTTTCCTGGATGATTGAGAATGCATCAAGACGTTTTAACAGCTGTGTTATTTGAACAGAAAATAAAATAAACTAAATGTCCGGAGGCCTGGCCGAAAGAAACAAAGATGTGGAAGCAACACAATGGGGCGAGAGACCTGGAATTTCCGTCTCTAAACTACTCATAGTATAAGAAACTAGAGGAAAATAGGAAAGATACTAAAAAGCTGCTTGGGCTGGGCGAAGGATAGCAAGAGCCTTTTCCTCTAAATAGAAGCTCAGGGGCAGATGCATCTGAGAAAGTAGGAGTAAGTACATAAGTGAAAAAGGTGAGAGAAGAGCACAGAGGACGAGAGAAGGAAGAGGAAGCAAACGCAAGGGGACAGCACGCAACACTTATGTGTTGCGTGCATTCTATAGCATGTTCTTGTTCTTTCTTTATTTGTCCTTTAACAGTATTTTTTATACTGCTTAAAGATTTTCTTTCTGTTTGACTGGATATTAAAATAATAAAGAAACATCGTGTCCAGTCGACATGCAACTGATTTCATAACCATTTAAATAGTTCATCTGTTTCTCAATAACATCTTGTGCATATGCTTATCTTATACAATCTTATGCTTACCTTGTGCTTGTAGATATACTTGGGTTTTTCCAGTAGACAGTTATTGGGATATTCTGGACTTCAATTCAATTCAATTTTATTTATATAGTGCCAAATCACAACAAAAGTCGCCTCGAGGCGCTTCATAGATACAGAGAAAAACCTAACAATCATATGACCCCCTATGAGCAAGCACTTTGGCGACAGTGGGAAGGAAAAACTCCCTTTTAACAGGAAGAAACCTCCGGCAGTACCAGGCTCAGGGAGGGGCAGCCATCTGCTGCGACTGGTTGGGGTGAGAGAAGGAAGACAGGATAAAAGACATGCTGTGGAAGAGAGAGAGGTTAATAACAGATATGGTTCAATGCAGAGAAGTCTATTAATACATAGTGAGTGAGAAAGGTGACTGGAAAGGAAAAACTCAATGCATCATGGGAATCCCCCGGCAGCCTACGTCTATTGCAGCATAACTAAGGGAAGATTCAGGGTCACCTGGTCCAGCCCTAACTATATGGAAGGAAAAAGGAAAGTTTTAAGCCTAATCTTAAAAGTAGAGATAGTGTCTGTGTAAGGAAGAGGACTCCCTTACTACATTTATTTATATTATATTATCTGTATAGCACTTTAGAGCACACCTTTCACTTTATTAAAAGCACCTTATTAAGCACTTTATTTAGCATTGCACTTTAAGCATGGATTTGCACAGTAAAACATTTGCACACAAGAAGTTTAAATATTTATTGACTATTTATTGGGAATTTTAAAATCAGTTGGTAGCCTTATTTCAGATCCTGCACAGCTGCTCCTCATCAAGGAATGTGGTGGTTGTCTGTCAGGAGAAAAGAATGGTGATTGAAATTGTGATTAAGGTTTACCAGTAAGGAAAACTAATGCAAGTGTGTGTGTGAAATCTAGGGATAAAAGTGGTGCAAATAAGTGTAAGATAATGATTACTCACCTTTCTTGCCTGTGTCCTCTTCAAGGTGTTTGGGCAAATGTTTCCCTGGGGGTCCAGACACCATTTAAAGGTTCCGGGAGAGATCATTGGTAAAGAGAGTGTGGTGAATCTTTTTGTGCTTGGGTTTCTGGGTTTTTATAATATTGGGTTTGGTGTAACATTAAAGTGTGAAATATTTATTAATATGTAAATGTGAAATGTATTTATTTATTCTTATTGATATATTGTATACTGTGGTGGAAGGTTGGGATTTAATAACTTACCTGAGAGTGGAATAATGGTTAAGTCTGTGACAGCTGAACATATTTAAGGCTGCCAGTTGTCATTAGAGTGTGAATTTTTGTGCTGTGAAGAACCTCGACAAGTTAATTGTTGTAAGGTGAGCTGTATAGAAAATAAATACTTTGTTCCACTACACTTGCCTTGGTCCATCTCACTGTGTTTCCAGCAGCTAAGGGCCGCCCTGTTACAGTCTGTCTCCCGAATCCAAACTGGAAGCTGGTTCCACAGAAGAGGGGCCTGAAAACTGAAGGCTCTCCCTCCCATTCTACTTTTAAATACTCTAAGAACAACAAGTAGGCCTGCAGAGCAAGAACGAAGTGCTCTAATAGGGTGATATGGTACTACAAGGTCATTAAGATAAGATGGGGCCTGATTATTTAAGACCTTGTATGTGAGGAGCAGGATTTTGAATTCAATTCTGGATTTAACAGGAAGCCAATGAAGGGAAGCCAAAACAGGAGAAATATGCTTTCTCTTTCTAGTCCCTGTCAGTACTCTTGCTGCAGCATTTTGGATTAGCTGAAGGCTTTTCAGCGAGTGTTTTGGACATCCTGATAATAATGAATTGCAGTAGTCCAGCCTGGAAGTAATAAATGCATGAACTAGTTTTTCAGCGTCACTCTGAGACAGGATATTTCTAATTTTAGAGATGTTGCACAAATGGAAGAACGCAGTCTTACATATTTGTTTAATATGTGCGTTGAAGGACATATCCTGGTCAAAAATGACTCCAAGGTTCCTCACAGTGTTACTGGAGGCCAAGGTAATGACATCCAGAGTAAGAATCTGGTTAGATACCATATTTCTAAGCTTTTCAGCGCCGAGTACAATAACCTCAGTTTTATCTGAAATAAGAAGCAGAAAGTTAGCGGCCATCCAGGTCTTTATGTCTTTAAGACAGTCCTGCAGTTTAACTAATTGGTGTGTGTTATCTGGCTTTATGGACAGATAGAGCTGGGTGTCATCTGCATAGCAGTGAAAATGTATGCTATGTCTTCTAATGATGCTGCCTAAGGGAAGCATGTATAATGTAAACAGAATTGGTCCTAGCTAGTCGTCAGTCGCGGTAAACCGGCAAAAAACTCGAGCAGCCGGGCTACGTAAAACGTGTAGGGGGGCGTGTTTGCGGTCACGTCCAGCGGGTGTGTGGGCGGGAGCGTTACACAGTCGCTCCACCTCAAGTCACTACTGCGCAGACTCTGGGCCTTTCTCAATATGCGTACTTGCGTTCTCGTGTACTCGTGATACGTCATCAGTCGGAGACCAAGTACTGTTCCAATTCGAAGTACGCATCAAGCCGAGAACGCGAAAAAGTCCCGGATGTGTTCTCGCTCCGCCCGTTTTATCGAGCATGCATCGGTGGTGACTTGTGTGGACTTGGTACAGCTAAATTACGGTGGCCCCTAGAGACAAAGCACGTGCAAACTCCAAAACACTTGCAAACTCCAAAACACTTGCAAACTCCAAAACACATGCAAACTCCAAAACACTTGCAAACTCCAAAACACTTGCAAACTCCAAAACACATGCAAACTCCAAAACACTTGCAAACTCCAAAACACATGCAAACTCCAAAACACATGCAAACTCCAAAACACTTGCAAACTCCAAAACACATGCAAACTCCAAAACACTTGCAAACTCCAAAACACATGCAAACTCCAAAACACTTATATATAGGTATATCATATATAAGAGAGAAATGTTGTTCCTTCAGTATGTTGGCATTACTAAATTTGGCTCATTGCTTACATACGTGTGTAAAAAGAAATTATATGAGCTGTGATAACTGTTTCTGATAGAATAAAGAGTAGACTGATATATTGAATATTCCTTTATTGGGCGAGAAAATCAGACCATGTCATAACTGCTTTAAGTCATACAGAATAGATATCAGAGCCTTAAACAGGCTGACTTCTGTTAAATGGGTCAAACTGGGCAGAAAGTATACAAACACATAACATCCTTATAGAATATGATGTAACACTATAGATCAACTTACCTCAGAATATATAAAGCATATAAACAATTACAGCAATATGATGCAACAAACACAGCACTGCTACTAATCCAAAATACTCAAAGCTTCATAGAACTGAAACAAACATTTATTTTTAGGTCCATTCTGCTGCTGATACATACTTTAGGTTTCTGAATATTAAACTTGTTTCTTCCTTTCATAGTGTGTAACTTGAAGGCCCTGAGTACTTTCTCCCACACTGCAAACACTGGAATGATAAAATTATTTGAACATTACCTAAAAAGACTGATTCAGGACAGACAATTAGTTATGTTAAACTTTCCTAGCAGTCCTTCACAAACAGGGAACAGTCTGTCTATTCTCTCCATCTGTCAGCTGCTGCTGGCTCTTCCTCCTCCTCTTCCTCACACACTGCTGAGTCCTGGTGGATCATCAGGGGTGCAAAGCCTCACAGATGATGTGCAGCAGTGAGTTCCTCAGTCTGTCCTCACTCTGGACACTTGCAGTTGTCACACATGGAAATCAAATGCGTGATAAGCTGCAGGATTCAAACTTATAAATACATGTTCATACTTTTATTCCACAATCAGAGAGAAAGAAAAAGAGAGAGAGTGCAGGACAGACAGACAGGTGACAGTCTCAGGTGTATACACTGCTACAAAACAGCACAAAAGAAGGAGGATTGTGTTATTACGAAACAAGAAGAGTTCCCAGATGGTACAGTGGACACGTGTGACTGCTGTGATTAAAGCATCTTTCTTTCAGCTTAACGAGTGAACCGTCAGCTCGTTCAAACACACGTTAAAGTCCGTTTGGCTCATCACCACCGAACAGAGGCAGCAATATAACATAGCTAACATTAACAGTGCAGTGAATCCTGCTTGTGCCGTGATATTCAGGACTGCAAACCGAGCAGCATCACTGACTTTCAGCGTACAAACATCACTAATGTCACATAACTTTCCCGACATGTGGCCAACAGAAATGTTTTAATGTTCTTCATTATAAAAAACATTTGCGCATAAATAAGTGACATAATATTCAGTACTTCTGAAAGTTTACTCTTCGGCGGCTCCGCTTCCGCCGTTTTTTTCGGCAAAATTATCCACACCACAGCCGCGCTATGATCTGGGATATGTTAGGCCATGAAGGCTACACCGACCCATCCTTAAAATTCAGGGAAATTAAGGACGCATTTGAGGGCCGCATTTCGAGCAGCCTTTGAATTGGGACAGCCTTCGTCGTGTCGCTGTGATGTAATCGGCCTTAAAATGCGGCCTTTAAGGCTGCAGACCCCAAATCCGGTCATTGGTACATCCTGGCTTGTGTAGTTACTAGGTAACAAAAGCTCAACACTGCCCCTAGCGTCCTGGAGCATTTCCGTTGTGTTTTGGAATTTGCATGTGCTTTGGGGTTTGCATGTGTTTTGGAGTTTGCATGTGTTTTGGAGTTTGCAAGTGTTTTGGAGTTTGTACGTGCTTTGTCTCTAGGGGCCACCGTACTAAATATCCCAGAATGCATTTCGTCCAAAACTCAAACGTGGCAATGGCGGACGAGCGGGGCTAAAAACTTTTAAATATTACTCTTTCTGGGTCACAAAATAAACTTTTAAGTTCTTTTCAAGCGAGAATGTAGCTGTGTAAACTTCGAATATCTGCTCAGTTTATCAAGATATCATATATTTCCAAACGAGGTCCGACGTTTTCGGAGACGTCTGTGACCCGCCAGCTCCATAGCAGACAGCGAGGTCGAGGATTATTACAGCCGGCGAGAACAGCGGATTCCCGGCAGATCGTTTTCAACCTCCCCGCGGTCTTTTCGCTACTCAGGTTAAACAAACCCCAAACCCCAGTAGCTGTCTATTGCATTGAGTGTCCACTAAAATAAAAATAAAAGCGTTCTAACATCTCACCTGCTTGTTTTTATTAAGGTATGTACATGTACACTATTTTTATTAATAGAGATTTCACTACTGAGGTTAAACATGATATATAAGTCACTTAGATCACTTCTAAATGTTAATGTTTGTCTTATTTCGGCTTTTTATTTGTTCCTGAGTAAACCGGTTTGGCTGTGATTAAAGTTAAGCTTCATAACATATTACGCACAGTTAAATTAAGGACGGCAGTAAAAACTCCGGACCTGTGACATCATCAAGTACGCTGGTGTTCCAATTGTACAAATCGCGAGTCCGTGCTTGCATTCTCGGCGAGTCCGTACTCCCGTGCGTTCTCGGCGAGTACGTACCCGCCGAGAACGCAAGTACGTACTCGCGTACTTGAGAATTGAGAAAGGGCCTCTGGCTCCAAATTTTCAAGATGGCAGCCTCCACAAGCGGGGTATTTTGGCTTCATTTTTGCACAATGGTAGGAGGCGGGGTCGCGTCGTCCATCTTATATACAGTCAATGGTCAGGACTGTTTGGGTTTTGTTTGACAGCTACGTTCTGTTGTTCCAGGCGGCAGCGTTACGGTTGCCATGGTTACAGGTTGACGCTCTCTCTCTGCGTGTTTCCTGGGCGAGAGAGCCCTTTTTGTTGTTGTGCTAAGCTAATAGGCAGAATGCTACAGGTATAGCTCTAAAGAATGTAGCATCATAGGCAGTGTAGTCAAGTGCTGCAGTGAGAATGGACTGCCATACCCGTTATGTGTCTGTGAGCGAGGGAGGGAGAAAAAGGAAAAGTACGAGCTGTCATCAAGCAAAAACGGAGCTGGAAGCATGTAAATATAATAATAACCACTGCAGCCAAGAAGAGTGCCTGAGAGCCCAGTTGTAAGTAAGCTATTAAGACTCGACTGTACCCTGTGTTTGTGTTTTCCTCCGAAAAAATAAGTTCCGTTGGAGCAGCCTTTCAACGCCTCTCTCTGTCTCTCGCAAGCAAAGTTGACCCAGACAAAAAAGTAAAGCTATTTTTCGGCTATGAGCCCGACACTGAACCGACATATTAGCCAGAGGTCCCTTTACTATGGAGTCGCGGACCTTCAGTAACAGTAATAAATCACAGCAATAGTACATTCAGGTAGTTGTAAACAGCATGATAATATATTATGTAATCCAAAGCATTCAGAATACGTTACTCTCATTTTGGAGCATGTATTCTGTATTCTGTAATGGAATACATTTTAAAAGTAATCTTCCCAACACTGGTCATTACTAGTTAACATTAAAGGGATGGTTGGCTCAAAAGAGCTCTGACTTTTTGTCAGCCTGGCTACAGTGCTGAAGAGAAACCTGGGGTTGTTCTTATTTTCTTCAATCAGTGACGAATAGTAAGATGTTCTGGCTTTGCGGAGGGCTTTCTTATAAAGCAACAAACTATTTCTCCAGGCTAAATGATGATTCTCTAAATTTGTGACACGCCATTTCCTCTCCAGATTACGAGTCATCTGCTTTAGGGTACGTGTTTGAGAATTATACCACGGAGTCAGGTACTTCTGATTAGAGACCTTAGTTTTCACTGGAGCTACAGTATCCAGAGTCGTACGTAGTGAGGATGTGAAATTATTAACAAGATAATCGACCTCTGTTGGGGTAGCGTTCAGATAGCTGCTCTGCTCTGTGTTGGTACAGGGCATTGACGATGATAACAGTGGGTGGATTATATTCTTAAACTTAGTTACAGCGCTTTCAGAAAGACATCTACTTTGATAAAGTCTACTCTCCACTGCTGTGTAATCAATTATTGTAAATGTAAAGGTTATCAGGAAATGATCAGCCAGGAGAGGGTTTTCAGGAAACACTGTTAAATGTTCAGTTTCTATGCCATATGTTAAAACAAGATCTAGAGTGTGATTAAAGTGGTGGGTGGGTTCTTTTACATTTTGAGAGAAACCAATTGAGTCTAATAACAGATTAAATGCCATGTTGAGGCTGTCATTTTTAGCATCTACATGGATGTTAAAATCACCCACAATAATTATTTTATCTGAGCTCAGAACTAAATTAGATATAAAGTCTGAGAAATCAGACAGAAACTCTGTGTAAGGCCCAGGTGGACGATATATGATAACAAGTAAGACTGGTTTCTGAGTTTCACAGCTGGGGTGGACAATGTTAAGCATCAGGCTTTCAAATGAATTAAAAGTCTGTCTTGGTCTTTCATTAATTAATAGACTGGTGTGAAAAATTGCTGCCACACCGCCCCCTCGACCTGTGCTTCGAGATTTCTGGTAGTTAGAATGACTCGGGGGTGTTGATTCATTTAAACTAACATAATCATCCTGCTGCAACCAGGTTTCTGTAAGGCAGAGTAAATCAATTTGTTGATCAATTATTAAGTCATGTACTAACAGAGACTTGGAGGAGAGAGACCTAATATTTAATAATCCACATTTCATTGTTTTACTCTTTGGTTCAGATGTGGATACTGTATTGTTCTTTCTTTGTAATTGTTTATGTTTAAGTTGTTTGTTGCTGGTTTTTAGTTTGTTTTTTGTCTTTTTGGAAGCTGACACAGTCTCTATGGAGATGGGAGTTTTTTTTTTTTGGGGGGGGGGGGGGGGGGGGGGTAGCAGGAGGAGAGAGGCTGCAGAGAGGCGTGTAAGACTGCAACTCTGCTTCCTGGTCCCAACTCTGGATAGTCATATTTTGGGGGGTTTAATAAATTTGTCCATATATCCAAAGTGGGATGGATGCCATCTCTCCTAACAAGACCAGGTTTCCTCCAGAAGGTTTGCCAATTATCTATGAAGCCCACATCGTTTCTGGGACACCACTTAAAATATTATTCAATGATCTGTATAAAATTTGCAAATTGCAAATTGTGGTAGAACTTGAAGGCTTGCAGTTCTTCAAGTACTTAAATAATAAAATATCTCATTTCAAATTCAGTGATGTTAAAACCATAAAATCAAAAGCTAAATTGATGTAGCCCTATTCAACATTTCAGAATAATGCTTGTGCTAACATGGTGCCTAATTTTAGGAACTTTAAGTATTTAGCTAACAAGTAATTAGTTTAAAGAGGGTTTAGAGTGGGTGTCTGTGAGTGTGTGTTTTTTTTCTTCAGAATAAAAGAGAACACAACTACAGTAATTATTCCCTGAAATATTAAAGGCAGGGGTATATTTTCAGCACTTTCCTCAGCAGTAATTAGTGGATCGTGTTAATAGTTTTAAGATGTACAAAGGTAACTGTCTCTGCATAAGACAGACAGACTCAGGTGTACATTGAAATTTTGTACCTTTTTATTTGTCCCTTTTTTACAAGCTAAACTTTGTCATTAGGAATATCTGATTTTTCAAACTTGGTCCAATCCAGTTAACAAGTAATTGTTGCAAATGGCATAAAAAGCACACTTGAGTCTTATGTTTACTGTTCCATTCAAAGTGGATTTTTCTTTGTGAAGAGTATAGAATAATTTAGAAACCCTCCTACCTTTACTGCAGGTCTCTTTGTGTTCCTCGGCACACTGCTCCTAGCAAATGCTTCTGTCGATGCATCTCGTATCCTGCATTCAAAAGTGCTTAACAACATCCTGCGAATTCCCATGGTTTTCTTTGACACCACACCTATTGGAAGAGTGGTCAACCGCTTTGCAAAGGTAGCATTTGTATTTCACTTTTTTCACTTTTTAATCATTCCTTTTCTAGATTTCATTGTTTTCTCATCCTGTGGCTTTTATGTTTACAAGTACAAGATGCAATTATTTTTTAATTTCTTTTTTCAAAATTAATAGTGGAAGTTGAATGTTCCCCAGTTCTGCTCAAACCTTTGCATACAATCCTTCCCAAATGCCTCCTCCAGGGTACATACACAAATGTACCCTGGTCTGTCTGGAATTGGTACAGGTGTTAGTAGAAACTAGAGTAAAAAAAAATCAGGATTAGATTATTTTAATGTATTCTGAGTAGCTTGAAAGCAGTGTCATAAGTCATAGTTCAGTTTATATAACAGGGTTTATATCTAACCCGTCTAACAAAAACCAAAGGTCTTGTGTTCTTATCTTGTTTTACCCACCCGCTATGATTGCCATGATGCAGCTCCAGTTGTAAAAACACTTTCATGCTGTGAAAACTTATTTTAAACTCTTTTACAAAACCTTTGCTTTTAGGATGTCATCCTCTCATCTAGCTCTAGAACCTTCTCTCTTCCAGTGTGCTGAGTCGTCTTTGACCAGTTTGATCTTACTATATTCTATTTATCAACAGAGGTAGCTCACCCACTGCATACTAAGAGCTAAATTCACAAAAAATGAATTAGCTTTTGATATATATTTATATACCAACTTTGCCTCAAATTTCAAAGTACACAAAAAAGTTGGTGGATAAACCATTGCTTTTATTTACACTTATAATTTCACCATTTTTAATATTACTTTTGATCTTTTCACATGCACTTTATTGATAAAAATGTACTTGTCTTGTGTTTTAATAAATACTAAGTTTCCAACTATTATCCTAAAGGACATTTTTACTATAGATGAGGCCATTCCTAATTCCTTCCGCTCCTGGCTCCTCTGTTTTCTGGGTGTACTGGAGATGCTATTTGTCATCTGCCTGGCAACCCCTTTCTTTGCCATAGTCATCATTCCTTTGGCAGTGATCTACTTCTTTGTACAGGTAAGCTGAAAGAAGAAGAGCCTAACTAACTAAGAATAGGAAAACTAATGTTGTTTTGTCTTTCTCTCTACACCCAGCGCATTTATGTTGCTACTTCAAGACAGCTGCGGCGACTGGACTCTGTGTCTCGCTCACCGATATACTCTCACTTTGGTGAGACGGTGTCCGGCCTGTCAGTGATAAGAGCCTACAGGCATCAAGAAAGGTTTCTTAAACACAATGAAGTAACTATAGATGAAAACCTCAAAAGCGTCTACCTGTGGATTGTGTCTAACAGGTCAGATATTCAATGGTGTAGCTGCAAACACAGAGAAGCATGTGATGTAAATTGCTCATAAAACTGACCCTAACATTTCACTGTTAGACATTTCACTCACTTGTTTACTCAACAGATGGCTGGCCATACGTCTGGAATTTGTTGGAAACCTGGTGGTGTTTTTTGCTGCTCTGTTTGCTGTCATTTCCAGAGATTCTATTGACAGTGGCCTGGTTGGCTTGTCTATATCATATGCCCTTAATGTGAGCCATTAAAACACTCATACCTTTATCATTATTTCATCACTGTTTATGTATTTGCTAATACTAAAATCCAGCAATAATGTAAACACTGACGTCTATTCTACACTGTTCTGCAGGTAACCCAGACCCTCAACTGGTTGGTTAGGATGACCTCAGAGCTGGAGACCAATATTGTAGCTGTGGAGAGAGTGAGTGAATATACTGAGCTTGAGAATGAGGTATGTAGAAGATTTTTAATGACAATTCTCTTTATTAGATGAAACTCTACTGTTATCTTAATAAGGCATGAATTTCAAGATTCCTTCAGGCTGTTAGTTGATTGTAAGGACCACAAATGCAACTGGGATAAAAAACATAATAATAGTAATAATAATAATAATAATAATAATAATAATAATAATAATAATAATAATAATAATAATACAATTTAGTACAATATCGTACACGTACACTGGGTTTTAGCTGCTGATCTTGAGTAGTGACACATTGTTACCTCCGCCAAAGAGATTATGTGTTTTTGTAGCATTTACATGCTTGCCGTTCTGTCTGTAAACATGACAGCTGGGAAGTTTTGACTGAATTTTGATTAAACTTTGTTGTTTGAGTTTACAGTGGGATCATGTTAACAATCCACTCAAATATGGCTTACGGCCACCAGGGTCTTCAAGGACAACTTAATGATGTATTGGTTGAAAATGGACAAAAAGCCTTAGAATCTTTGGTGTATATGGTCAACATATAATACTACCATATAAACACCACTGCTACTGCCATTGATTGTACTGACAAACTAAATATGAAGTTACTCTGGATCTCTTCTTCAAGGTCAAATAATGACAATCTTTTAATAGGTCAGACATATATAACATGCCATATATATTTAAATAAACTATGTTAGAAATTTGACTTTGTTTGTATTGGCAACATTTGTTTTATTATGACATTGTTATGTACATTACAATAACAGGTTATAAGTGTTTAAATACGTAGCAATTCAAATACAACTATAATGTTGAAATTTTGTTGCTTAATGCATGTTTATGTAGGTTTTGATATTACTATAATATCTTTGTATGTATATGTGAGTGCTTCAATTTAAGAAAAGATATATTCTAGTGGTTATCTTAGCTAGTCTTGATAACGTCTGCGTTATTACTTATTTATTCTGTTTGTGTTTGTTGTTACAGGCTGACTGGGTAACTGACACTCGGCCCCCACAGCAGTGGCCAGAGGCAGGAAGAGTGAAATTTGAGAACTACAAAGTGCGTTACAGACCCGAATTGGATTTAGTGCTGCATGGAATCACTTGTGACATCGACAGCACTGAGAAGGTACATGTTTGTGTGTGTGTGTGTGTGTTTGTGTGTGTGTATCTGAAAGAGAGACAAAGTGAAAGAGAGAGAGCATGCATGTATAAAGTTCATGCAGGATTTATTAATATGTTAATGATTTACAGAGTACCCTTGTAGATCAAATAGATCAAGATATAGAAAACAATATCTAATATGTTTTTCACACGAGATACAGATTCAAATACTATAAAAAAATGTGTTTTTTGGATGGAGGTTGCTTAAATTATAGCTTCTTTTTTTTTCTCTATCACTAGCTTCTAAAATAATAGCAGTTTCTCAAGTGTAGCTTACAGATGGTAGACTTTAAGTTTATTTTTAGTTGAGTTTAGAAAAAAATTATTTGTATTTTGATGTAACTTTGTCCTATAAAGCACTGACATTCTGTACTTTAGTTTTTTTTTTGATGTTTTACAGTCCAGTCTATTAATTATTTACTCAAAAAAAAAAGCCACAGAACAAATACTAATGACAATAATTGATTTTAAACAAACAGTAAAAAATAATGTAAACTGTCAGCTTGTGTCTTTAGTTGTACATCACTCTATACTATAAACAACTGTGATGTCCAAATAAGTAACTAGCCTATCTCTAGGATAAAATGTCAAATGACATACTGATAATGTGAAGTGAACACAATGTGAACACCCTGAATACAGTGAAGTCAAAGTACACATTAGAAAAGACAGTCTGTATTGCAACAACATATAAAAGAACTAGATATAGCTTCTTATGTTGTGGAATTATCTACAGTCTGAAGAATTGATTATACCATCCATAAAATACCAGCTGCCTTTTTTTCTGTTTTCACATTACATTACTTAAATTGCTAAAAAAAAATCTTTTACACACTGAGTACAGACTGAGTATAAATGTTTGTGACTGCATTGTTTAATGCCTTTTCTTTACCTGTTGTGACAACAGTTTATGAAAACTTTTTTCAAATATGTGCCAGCTGTTATTTTGATCTTATGTGTTTTCCCTCACTGCATTCAGATCGGTATTGTCGGTCGCACAGGAGCTGGGAAATCAAGTCTTACCAACTGCCTGTTTAGAATTATTGAAGCTGCTGAAGGTTGCATCCGCATTGATGATGTAGATATCTCTAAAATAGGCCTGCATGACCTGAGAAACAGACTCACGATTATACCACAGGTATACACATCAATATAGACAATAACCTTGTCAAAGAATTAAGTATATTATTAAAAAAATACACTGACATTTTTAATCCCATGTGCACAGGATCCCGTTTTGTTCTCGGGGTCACTGAGGATGAATCTGGATCCATTTGACAAGTTCAGCGATGAGGAGATTTGGAGAGCGCTGGAGCTCTCTCATCTAAAGAGCTATGTATCAGGGCTGCAGGAAGGGTTACAGCATGAAGTGGCAGAGGGGGGAGAAAACCTCAGGTGGGTAATAAAATTAACAATACGGCCTCTGTGGTCATTTGAAAATGATGACTTCAAACTCAAACCTAAGGAATGTTGGCACATAAGCTGCAAACTTCTTTAGATGTATACCTTTTCCACACTTCATTAGTCTAAACCTAATGCAATTTTCAAAAACCATGCATGCATAAACTTTCATATACACATGAGTTCCTTGTGTGCTTTGTGCATAAACCCTCTTAAGATATCAATGCTGTAATACAATCTTTCCAGTGTTGGGCAGAGGCAGCTGCTGTGTCTGGCTCGAGCACTCCTGAGAAAGTCACGTATCCTAATTCTGGATGAAGCCACAGCAGCTGTTGACCTGGAGACAGACAACCTGATTCAGAACACCATCCGCAAAGAGTTCTCAGACTGCACAGTCCTTACCATCGCCCACCGCCTGCACAGCATCATGGACAGCTCTAGGTGAGTTATACCTTTTCCCTTAACATTTTTGGATGAAATTTTTGGAATTCATGACAATGTTTTTCTGACATGAAGCTTAAATTTGGTCTTGTTTTGCTGCTGGTTCAGTGAATTTTGGTTGGAGGTTGGCAAAACATGTCGTTTGAGAATCTATGAGATATCGGCTTTCAGCACCCAACAGCATGTACATGTACGTGCCGTCGGATCTTGCTTTGTGTTTACATCTTTTTCGTGGAATCCATTTACCTTAGTTTAGCTGTATGGTGATTGCTGAAATAGTTTGGTAAGCTTTAAGCTGGTGTTTCTGGAAAATACATTTATATTAAAAGAAGGATTTCAGGATTTACTGAATCGATATTGCATTATTCAAAATAAAATCGATTTGAATCAGTAAATCGATTTTTTAAACCCACTCCTAATCATACATGAGAGTAATATTTGACCAAATGATCTAGACCAAGGGGTACTGACTCTCTGTTTTCCATTAGTAGTTTTAACATTTGGACTTTACCTTAACCTAAACTTACTTTACTGTAAGTTACTTTATTTTGGCTAAGATGTTGAGCCGACTATCTGATACTGTGCATTTGTAGGTCTTCTGTGTGTTCTTTTCATTACTTAGATTATTTTGCTTTCCATTTCTGTTCTGTTTTGGTTTATACTTTGGTGTTTCAGCAGTTAACGTAACAAAAGTTCCACATGTGTGAGGTCAAAGTTAGCCTCAAATTTGTCAAGAAGTTACATCACTAGTAACTTCACTTGGATTCAATGAATCTTTAAATGGGTATCTGCTAGATAGTTCTGCTAGTTTAGCAGGACATTATAAAAGTGAACAACTAGCAGTACAACAGATTGGTCCTGACCTCAACCTTGTAATAAAAGGCAGCACTATTTGTGTAACCCTTTAAACTTTGATTCCTTAGAATAATGAGCGTACCCTTTCCCTCCAGTGTCTGTTTGTATCTTCCCTGAGTTAACTGTTCACAGAGACAGCACAAATATTTACACATCAGTTTTCACTTTTGAGCTGGGCCTGCCAAAGCCACACAGTATGGACTTTTCTCAGTGGGCTACTATTAAATCCTGTGTGTCTTTCCAACAGGGTGATGGTGCTTGATGCTGGAAAAATAGTGGAATTTGATTCGCCGAGCAACCTGCTTGAAAATGAAGGTCATTTCTACGCCATGGCAAAGGATGCTGGGATAACACTAGAAAGCAACACACATTTATAATCTATACTTCTACTGTTCTTTTAGGGAAGATTTAGGGCACAATTTTTTGTGTATGTGTTTTATTTGTAGGTTTCATTGTGAAGACCTGATTTTACTTTCATGTAAAGAAACACTGACATATGTGTCGTATCTATAGGGAACAACATAGGGAAAACATATTGTATATGTGACACATTTTATGTGTGAAAAATAAAATTTCTTTCTGAAATCATGCTTAAATGGTTTTAATTTCAAAAAACTCTTTTTTGATACAATGTTATCAGTCTGTTCATCAGGCCTCTGCATCCATTTACATCCATCTATTAAAACTGGCTTTGGAATGGATAAAGCAGGCTAATATTAGGCTTCAGGAATGGTCTTCCCAACCCTAACCTCAACCTTACTGAAAATTTGTGGATTACACTTAAAAACCGGGTCTATGCTAGAAAACTCACCCATTTAAACTCTACCAATTCTGTCCAGAAGATTGGTCAAATATCCAGCCATAATTACTCCAGAATCTTCTTGACAGCAACCAAAAATGTCA
Source organism: Neolamprologus multifasciatus (assembly GCF_963576455.1). Classification (NCBI taxonomy): domain Eukaryota; kingdom Metazoa; phylum Chordata; class Actinopteri; order Cichliformes; family Cichlidae; genus Neolamprologus; species Neolamprologus multifasciatus. The sequence goes on from NC_140451.1 coordinate 17,712,285, forward strand.
CCCTGAGGTGTAACTTACAAAGGGATGTTTGACCAAATATTAGTGGACACGTATTTATATGTTTGACCCTGTTTTGATTAGAGAAAATCCAAAATAAATTCATCTTGTGCACCCAATTCTTGTTTTTTAAAGTGACTCAGGATGTATGCTGTACAATCATTTCATCCTGGAAAACAATGACTTCAAAGAAATCATTAAAAGACAAAAAACAGAATGACATTCATATCAATGATGAGTTCATGTAAACGTTTGACCACAACGGTATGTGTACTTATGACAAAGTGGAACTAGAGTACTTTTCTTATTTTAAAGTAAGACAACAGTCATTTATCAAAACCTTACTGGTTTTAAATATTTATGTAGGAAATAACAGCAAAAGGGATCTAATGACCCCACTGTAGCCTGTAGTGTACTTTTTGTAGAAACCAGGCACAGATTCGAATCTTGTATTCTCTACGCTAATCCAGCACCTCTCTGTTTAATTAATGTTGTTTCTCTGTAGAAGGAATAAGTAACTTTTTTTTCTGCTTAAAAAACCTCACGGATCAAAGTCCCTTACAGCCACATCCTACAATTGTCAGTGAACTGTGGGTGGACAGAGGAGAAAGCAGCAGTATTTGAGTAAAACACGGCAGTAGTGGGGCAGACGGTGAGAGGCGTCGGCTTGTCTGATCAACTGAGGTTGACTGAAGCTATCACTGTAAAGCATGTGTGCGGCAGCTCTGGAGGAGTACTGTGGGTCCATTTTTTGGGTGAGTTAAACAAGCAGAAAGACTGAAGAATTAATTCAAACAAACATATAAGACTAGTAACATACAAAGTAAATTGTCTGGAATGTAAGTTGAGAATGACAGCAGACATATAACACCTTATAATACCATGTCAGGGACATGTTGATGTCATAGTTTTGGGCGTTTATTTATTTATTTTTTTTAAAGATCTTTTTTTTTTTCTTTTACTTTTTTATGCTTTGGAGAAATAAATGCTGTAAGAAAAGTGAAGCTGATTAAAAGGCAGTAAAAATGAAAGATGTACGTGTAAAAAGCTGTTCATGTTATTGTGTCAGTCTGTTCAACACAGATTGGACAAACAGGAAGGTCATGGTTTGTATTTGTCACAGCAACTATGAAAGACATCTTCCAAAAAGGCAGAAAAGAAAATAATTAACTTTCTGGTTTCAGACAGTTTCTGGTTTCAGAAAGTTAATCAGTTGCATTTTTAAAACAACTTTCTGGTTGCCTTAGAAGGGCAGCAAGACTTTGTTATGCATGTGTGTTTGTATCCTTCAGAATGCTACATATCTGAAGCGACCAGACCCAGACCTTCCACTATGTGTGGAACAGACAGTTCTTGTGTGGATCCCCCTTTGTTTCATGTGGCTCTGTGCCCCATGGCACCTGCTGGCTCTCTGTCAGAGTGCAAATGTAAAAACAAAACAGCTGTCCAAGCTCTACATCTGCAAACAGGTAAGAAATACCATCTAATAAAGGCATCTTTATAAAAAAAATTGTTGTTTCAGTTTATAGCTGAAACAATAGTTTATAGCTGTGTTCTAGTTTCAAATGTTTAACTGTATACTGTAAAGAAATATTTTTTACTCTAAAGTTTTGGAGGATTTAGAGGAAAATCTGAATTTGTTTTTTTAATACATAAAATATGAATCAAATTACAGTAAAATGACAGTAAAAGATGACAAAATGACATTAAAAGTAGTTTATGTACCTTTACTTGGATTTGTTGACAATTAACACATATGTTGTGTTTTGATGGAAGCATTTGTTGCGCATTCTTTTTATCTTGGGTAAAAGAGGGATGTAGTCTGAACCCAAGTTTCTAATCATTTATTGCCTCAAGCAGTCCAACCCATAAGCATGTACATGGATCTCTTTGATTCAGAAAACCACAGTCTGCAAGCAGTTAGCTGTAACAAACGTCCTGAAAGAGAGCGACCTTTACTTAACATTACAGAGAATTATGTATGATGCTTTTAATTGGTCAAAACTGTTGGGGAGACGCCGTGGTTTAGACTTGGCTTTCCCTCGTTGGCCCAAAGGCTGGTCGCAGCCTTCTGGCACTACGCTTTCCTCCGGTCAAGCGAGGACACATCTGGGGTGGTAACCTGCCTCTCCTATTTCTGTATAACAGCCTGGTTTCATGTGACATTGGTCACGGTGGTATGTGAAATGCATACTTATTCCAGGCTTTGGTATTGTTCACTATACTGCAGCCAAAATCATAAAAATGCTTATAAAGTATGATTCATGAAATAGTTGACCTCACACATTCATCCCAAGAAAATGGTGACAACATCTATAAATGTTCCTTTTATGAGTAAATAATTTCCATTTAGTATTTGTAAACCCTCACAGGGTATAATTTAAAAAATGCTGCATTTTTTATTGGTTATGTACTTTTTTAGAATTATTGACCAAAACTGGTAAATATACCATAAACTTATAAAAACAGAAATACATATTTTATATTATTCTCAAGATATATTAATGAGTTTGGACAATACATGTTAAATGCCTATGAAATCATGGGATTGTATAATTAAAAATACTATATGATTTAATAGCATTAAATAAATTTTGTTACACTAAAATGATCATAATGTATTTGGAATTGCTTAGTTTTTTAATACAAAAATGTCACTAAGAAGTGAAGGGTTTAACTCCGGAAGATTTCACATTTTAGTTTTAAAAAGAAACTAGGCGTGAAGGACGGGCACTTTCCATCCAAGCTTAATAGCAGTTCACTTTCAAGTCAGCAACGATACAGAAAGGAAATAGACTTTATATGGAGAGGTCACTGTGGATTATGGGATGCTTACAAACTGACAGTTTGGAATTTTTACCTTTTGGAAGAGGTGAAGATTTTTTTCAAAAAGCTAGGGAACAATTCATCAGCGGAAAATGGATCATTTATACAAATATACCCTAAAAGACCAACCAGTGCTTACTTTTGTATGAGCACAGGCCAGAACAGTCTGACATTTTTTGTTAAAATGTGTAAAAATGGCAATAGCTTATTTGAAAGGAGGAAAAAGGAGCAGTCACAGTCAGCAGCAGGGCACAACCGTACACACTGCACCTGTAAGTCAAGTGTAGCAAACACAGTGTTATTAGCACACTGTCTTTACTCTAGCTTGGCACTAAATCTCTATGACTAGTACTATTCTATATAGTTAAAAGAAGTATTAGTTAACTATTAAACAAATTCTTTCCTAGCATGATACTGAGAGCAGGCTTGCTAGCAAAGCTAATGGCTGAAGTGATGTTAGGGTTTTTATCTTTTTGGCTACCTGCAATAGATACTGTTCAGTACACATTTTTTAATCATCATTATTATTATTATTATTATTATTATTATTATTATTATTATTATTATTATTATTATTATTATTATTATTATTATTTGCATTTAGGCAGCTTTATTTATTCAAGTGACCCTCCAGTTGAACAGACTTGGTTTTCTTTCTTTCAGCATTCATTATATGACTTATTGGTGTCAAGGGGTATGGTAAAAAGGTGAGTTTGAATAAGCATTTTAAGGTAGTTCAGAAATTGTCATAGTTGTGGTGTTTCAGTGAAAACCCTAAAAGGTTATCTGTACATCATCAGGACCTACTCTAAGGAGCTTGGAAAGAAAAGCATCTGAACTTCTGTAAGTTGCTTAAAGAGGTTTCACCTCTCATCCGAGAGGCTTCTTCAGTTCTAGGGTCAAATGGTGGAGAGTCCCAGATTTAAACCCAGTGGGAGTATCCCCCAAAGAGGGACAAAGGACCCCCTGATGATCCTCTACCTAATCACATGAGCCAAGGTGTGAAACTGGGTGTGGGTCCCAATCAGCCAGGGTTTCGGGTGAGCTCATTGTGAAACCTGGCCCCACTCATGCAAATTCCTGAGGTCAGATGGCCCAGGTGTGAGTGGGCGTTAAGGCGTCTGGGAAGGGATCTCAAAACTGGATTATAGAAGGCAGACAGTTGGTGTCGTAAGCCACCGCCTCTGTTCAAAGATGGTCACTCACAGTGGACATAGATGGCTCTTTCACTCCTCTTTCAAACCATCTGTCCTCTCTGTCCAAAATGTGAGCATTGGCATCCTCGAAAGAGTGACCTTTGTTCTTTGGATGCAGATGGACTGCTGAGTCTTGTCCCGTGGAGGTGGCGCTTCTATGTTGTGCCATGCGCTTGTGAAGTGGCTGTTTGGTCTCTCCAATGTAGAGGTCTGGGCATTCCTCGCTGTCTGTCTTTCTTATCCTCCCTAACACCAGCTAGGGAAACCCTGGCTGATTGTGACCCACTCCCGTTTTCACACCTTGGCTCATGTGATTAGATAGAGGATCATCAGGGGGTCCTTTGTCCCTCTTTGGGGGGATACTCCTACTGGGTTTAAATCTGGGATTCTCCACCATTTGACCTTAGAACTGAAGAAGCTTCTCAGATGAGAGGTGAAACCTCTTCAAGCAATTTACAGAAGTTCAGACGCTTTTCTTTCCAAGCTCCTTGGACTACGATGACCTGGATGACTGAGAACCTTCACAGACACCATCAGGACCTACACAAAAATGAGGCACATTGCCAATCTGTACGCTGTGTAGCAGTTTGCAAGTATGAAGAATTACAGTGCTTTAAAGGTTTTGTTTACCGTTACCACTAACATTTTCTGTGACTTTGCAGGGACCTTTGTAGAACTACGTAGAAGTACAAAGTTACCGTAGTCCTGATTGTAGAACTTTGAAGATTTTCTCTCAGTGTTTGCTCAATGTGCTCATTCAGTGTTCTTCATTCTGTAAAGTTCTTGTCTCCCTCTTTCAAACTATTGTTTCTCATTCCCTGTTTTGTTTTGTTTTTATTTTGCTAGTCATTTTTCTCCTGTCTCTTGCATTTAGTTTTGCTTTCTTTTTAAGTTGTGCTTTGTTCCCCAGCTATGTCCATTTCCCTTAATTCTTATGTGTGGATTTTATAACCTATTTCCTTTGTTCTTTGTCAGGACATTTGTTAACCTGCCTTCAAGTGCTCCAAGTTCTCTGAAAAAGCTTGATTTTTGCTGTTCATTTCCCCCTATGGACTGTAATCATCCTAAATAAAGATTCGTTTTCACTTTAAACTGAGGGTTTCTCAGTATTGCATTAACATTCCCCTCTTTCCACACTTCATGCTAGTTCACAAATGCATTTTCAAAAGCAGAAAATTAGCTACACAATCAAAAACACAATCAATACATATATTACTCATTTTACAGACTGTGCAAACCTCTTTACAACTGAACCTATTGTTAGGCTTTTTCATTATTTTCCTATATTATTCTGATGCCTTGACTGCATGCTGAGGTGGCAACCCCAAACCCTACTCAAGTAAATTTAAATAAAAATGTATGTTTTAAAAAAACTATAGACTCGCTAATGACCTACTACATGGGTTCTCAAACTTTTCACAGTGAGTACCACCTTATAAAATATATGGCCCTTAAAGTACCACCATTATGACCGACTTTAAAGTACAGTAGTATAGGTCTATTTAACACCATATACAGTTTACACAAGACAATTTTATTTCTTATGTGAATGTTATTTATTTTAACTGTCATAAACAGGATGTGACAAGTGATAATAATAACAACTGTACTGCATTAAAACATTCACAGCAGGTGGCATATCCAGTCTTTAAGTGATGAACCCTGCCTTCAGGTCAAAACTACTCTGCATTTATTAGGGCTGTTGTGTTTTTAACATGTTTAATGCTTTGTATCTTGTCCTACTTAATCTGAACAAGCCCCTAAAAGATGGCTGCAATCACTGTCAACCTCTCTCGGTTTTTATTACCACTATTCATTTTAAAACTCAGTTTTTAAAACCTTACAATGTAACAACAGCCCAGCCCATGCAGCAGTATATTAATGACCAACCTCGTACTGTGAATGGATTATCTCAGTAGTTCCCCTGACTGACTTTTGGTCCATTTACATCATCCCGACATGTGATTGCATTTGTTGCTAAACATTGGGAAACCTCACATTAACTTTTGTCGAGTTGAAAAAAGTTAGCGTTCATCCTCCAGCTTCACTGTGTTTATATTATGCTAACCATAGCTGTGTAGCTAGCCACCACGTAGCACATCATTATATACCAGCTAGTCCAACTACAGTAACCATATAAATGTCACTGCTGTTTAGTTTACTGTCGTCATTTATGTCGAAAGTGATAGCAGAGCTTTACGTTTTAATTTTTCAGAAATCCTTGAATCAGAACATGGTATATTATTCAGTCTTCAATAAATTTTAGAGACTTCCTGCGCACCACTAGAGGGAGCCCATGTACCACCAGTGGTACGCGTACCACAGTTTGAGAACCTATGACCTACTGAATTTTATTCTGATGTGTTGCAGCAGGGACACATAGAAAAATTTGGGAACACTGGCCCTCAAGGACTGGAGTAATATAAAAAGAACAATGTTTTTCCAAAGGTCAGTGTAAAAAAAAAAAAAAAAAAGAGTGTATACATTGAAGCTAAAACACATGTAGTGTAAATTCTCTGTCAAGAGAATCACCAAGAGGCCATTCTCTGTGAGTTTATTATAAATGCATATACTGTGTATGAAATGTTCTAACATGGAAAGGACAAGTCATTTACAGCAAAAGGGCAAAGGGATGTCTCATTCCAGCGCTGCGTATTTTAAGCATCTGTTATCACTTCTCTAAAACCTTGAAGGAATGAAGGGAAAGAAGTATTTGTTATCTCATGAAAAAACAAAAACATAGTATTGGTTAAAAGTTTATGCAAAAGATTATTAAAACATTTTTTTTGCATAAAATAACATGATTTATTCTCCTGTCTCTTCTGTGTTTTCTTCCTTCAGCTTGTGGCGTCCCTGTTGTTTCTGTTGGCCATAGCACACCTGGGAGTCACACTAGGAGAAGATTTTGGTCCAAACAGTGACCAATCTTCAAAAAATGCTGGTGTAAACGACGCAAATCCAGTTTTATTTGCAGTCACATGGGTAAATAGAGCAACCTTTATATTTATTTATTTGAATTTGAAAGGATTTGTTTTTTTATGTTCTGATGTGTCTTCTTTGTTAGATCCTTGTCCTGCTTTGCCATGAAGGATTAAGACGGGAAGGAGCAATAGACTCTGCCTCTATTTTCCCCTTCTGGTTGCTCCTTGTAGTGTGTTACGTCCCCTCGCTAGTCTAGGGGGTTGGAGGGACGAACATAAAGGTGGATAGAGAAGGAGGAGCCAAGATGGTAATTTTAGTAGGTTTATTTAACATTGGAGATGGGATTTGAGTCCAGACTGAGGTGTAACGTCAGGGAGAGCCAAGGCCAACATAACATCCCTGATGTAGAAATAAAAGAAACTTACCTAACTCCAAAGAAACAAAACATACAACCTATAACCATAACCTACCTAACAGCACATAAACAGGAAAAAACAGGGTGTCAAAGCAAAAGGCAGCTCTCCCCTACAAGCAGTCTGGACATGACAACAACAATGCTCATACCAGCTACAAAGGCATGCAAGCCTGCTCAAGTATGGCAACCAAAATTGCCAGAGGCCCAGAAGCACAGCTCCACAGGCCTTAAATAGTGCTCTGCTGATTACCAATCAGCCGGACTCTGCGCAGCATCCAATCAGGACAGAGGAGGTGGAGCCTGGACAAAACAAAGAGTTAGTAGTGAGAAGAGACATCCTCCTAGGGGATGTAACACCCCCACCCAGAAAAACAAACGTATAAGTTTGTCAACCTTACACCATCACATTCTTGAGAGGGCATCTGCCACAATATTTTCACATCCTCTCTTATGCTTTATTTCAATGTTGTAATTTTGTGAAATTAAGGCCCACCTCATCAATCGTTGATATACATACGAGAGAGGAACACGAGAGGATTGTGATCAGTGAAGACCTCTACAGGTTGGGACGTAGATCCCACGTACACATCAAAATGTTGAAGAGCCAGAAGCATGGCCAGAGTCTCCTTAAAATTGTCGAGTATCGTCTTTGATGAGTATCGAACTTCTTGCCAAAGAAGCAGACAGGATGACTCACTCCTTGTCCATCATCTTGAAGAAGAACAGCTCCAGCCCCCACCTCACTGGCATCCACTTCAAGCTTGAAAGGTTTAGAAGAGTCTGGAGCAACAAGAACAGGTGAACTCGACAGAAGACCTTTTGCACATTCAAAAGCATGTTGACACTCAGGACTCCAAATGAATGGTACCTTCGGGCTACACAGGTTTGTTAGTGGTGTTACGACTTCAGAAAAATTCCTACAGAAACACCTGTAGTAACCAACCATCCCCAGAAATCTGCGCAGCTCACGGCGTGTTGTTGGCACAGGAAAGTTGAGGATGGCATTAACCTTTGCACTGATAGGGCGAACCTTGCCCTGCCCAACTTCCTTTCCAAGGTAGGTCACGGTAGCCTTACCAAACTCGCATTTAGCCAAGTTGAGGGTCAAGGAAGCATCAGCTAAACGCTCGAACACAGTGGCTAAAGTATCGACATGCTCTGACCAGTTGGAAGAATAGATGACCACATCATCAAGATAAACATTACAGTTTGCTACACCAGATAATACAGTTGACATTAACCTCTGAAAGGTAGCAGGAGCATTTCTCATTCCAAATGCCATGACTGTATATTGTAAAAAGTGATCAGGTGTTACGAAAGCTGAGATTTCTGATGCTCTTTCTGTCAAAGGTACTTGCCAATAACCTTTAAGGTCAAGCTTACTCACATAAGCAGCAGATCCGATGCTGTCAATACAGTCCTCAATACGGGGCAGTGGGAAGGAATCAGGTACTGTTACTGCATTTACCTTGCGGAAATCTGTGCAAAAGCGAGGTGTTCCATCTGATTTTGGCGTAACCAGGCACGGAGAGCTCCATGGACTATAGCTTGGGATAGCCAATCCATGCTTCAGAAGGTAGTCTACTTCTTTGTTCATCATTTCCCTTTTTGCCATATTCACACGGTAAGCATGCTGCTTAATAGGCACTGCATTCCCAACATCAATGTCATGCTCTATTACAGTAGTACGGGAAGGCATGTCCCCAAAGAGTTTTAATGAATGTTGATGAGCCTTTCAATGTCCAACTGTTGCTCACGGGTCAAGTGAGACATATATAGACAACTGGGACAGTACCTCAGAATTAAGCATTCTGGCAGCTGGCATCACAAAGTTTGAGCCCGTCCTCATCTAAACTCGTCCTCAATCCTGAGGAAGAGTTCAACAAGAGAGTTTCTGGAGATGAGATTTGCTCTGATGGAGACGCCACAGACTCATCTGCAGGACCACAGAGAGGATCAGCTCTAGAATGAAAAGGTTTGAGCATATTGAGATGGCACAGGCGCGTTTTACGCTTCCTGTCTGGGGTTTTAATCACATAGTCAGTGTCATTTACTTTCTTATCCACCTGGTATGGTCCACAGAAGCGGGCAGACAATGCAGAGCTAGCAGTTGGTAGAAGAACCAAAACCTTGTCACCTGGATTGAAAGATCGAGGAACGGCTTTCTTATCATACCAACTTTTCATCTTCCCCTGAGCAGAGGAGAGGGCTTCTGCAGCTGCCAACCTGGCCTTATGGAGGCGCTCTCTGAACTGTGAAACATAATCCAGAACATTAGTTTTCACAACATGGTCTGTTGACAAGAACTGTTCTTTCAACAACTTCAAAGGTCCCCGAACAGAGTGACCAAATACTAGTTCATTTGGGCTAAACCCAAGGGATTCTTGCTTAGCTTCACGCATGGCAAACACCATCAGGGGTACTCCCTCATCCCACTCTTTTCCAGTATCCAAGCAGTATTTCTGCAACGTTGCCTTGAGTGTCTGATGCCAGCGCTCTAATGCTCCTTGAGACTCAGGGTGGTACGCACTTGACACAACATGCTTAATCCCAAGAGTCTGCATGACCTGCTTGAAAAGTTTAGACAGAAAGTTAGTTCCTTGGTCTGTCTGGACTACTTTTGGTAGACCAAAAGTAGTAAAGAACTTTGTCAAAACTTTAATCACCAAAGGTGCAGTTATTCTTCTGAGTGGGACAGCTTCAGGAAAACGAGTCGAAGTACACATTGCAGTCAGTAAAAACTGATTACCATTCTTCGTCTTGGGCAATGGACCAACACAGTCCACAATGACACGCTCAAAAGGTTCACCGAGTACTGGTATAGGATGAAGAGGAGCTATAGGAACTGTCTGGTTTGGCTTTCCTGCAATCTGACATGTTTTACAAGTGCGGCAAAACTCAACTACATCAGCCTTCAATCCTGGCCAAAAGAAATGGTTGAGTATCTTATTGTACGTTTTTGTAACTCCCAAATGACCAGACAGGGGGTGCTCATGTGCAAGGGAGACTACGTAGTGACGATACTCAAGAGGCACAACAATCTGGTAAGTAGTGCTCCAGTCACAGTCATCAGAACAGCTTCCCTCTACGGCCGCTGTTAAAATTGGGTGTGCAGTCCACTTGCGCATCAAGACCCCATCTTCCAAGAAATAAGAAGCCTTTTTATTTCCTGTTTCAGAAAGAGAAGCAAAGCATTTAGACAATGAGGGATCAGACTTCTGAGCAGCAATAAGGCTTTCACGTGCGACTGGCAAGTCTAACTGTGAGAGATGGAGATCCTTCCACCTCTCAGTAGTATCCTTTGAGCCACTTTTAGGATCAATCAGGGTTTGCAAATCATCTGTAGCCAGAGCCTGAGCCAACGAAGAGTCTGACAAAACAATCTCTGCAGCTTTACGTCTCGTCTGAGCCCTGGTGAGAACACAAGCAGGAAAAACAGATGGGAAACATGTTGCTAGGTCGTTGCTCTTCAAGTTTGATTCTGGATCGTTTGTTACTTCGGGAACAGATTGCACTTTTCCACCAGCAATATCATTTCCCAAAATGAACTGCACCCCTTTTATGGGAAGTGAGGGGCGTACTGCCACAGAGAAAATGCCATTAACCAACTTTGACTTGATGTATACATAATGCAAAGGAGCTTCAACATAGCCCATTTCAACTCTTTGAATCAGAATGCTACCATGACAAGAGGAAAGGTCACTCAAGGGTAATACATCAGATAACATCACAGATCGTGACCCTCCCGTATCTCTGAGTATTCGAATGGGTTTTTCATCCTCAGGCTTCCCAGTCAATGACACAGTGCCATCAAAGAGGAAGGGTTTGAAGCAGGGATCAACTCCTTCACTTTGGCCCCCTCTCTCAGCGTGAATGGTTTTAATTAAACCCACTCCTTTTGGTGACTGGTTCTTGCGTTTCAAAGCAGGACATTCAACAACAACATGGCCAAGTTTATGACAATAGAAACATTCCCTTTCAGTCCTTGAAGCAAAAGTCTGTCGTGGGCTTGAAGGATCCTTTCGTGGGGGAGGTTCTCTGGTGGCAACTTCACGTTTCTGCACAAAAACAGTTTTATGAGTCAACACAAATTCATCAGCTATCACAGCTGCTTCTTTCAAAGTGGAAACCTTCTGTTCATTAAGATGTACAACAATGCGTTCTGGCAGGCCATTTTTGAACTCTTCCAGCAGTATCAGTTCACGTAAGGAGTTGTAGTCAGGAACTTTACTTGCTGTTATCCATCTATCAAAAAGAGTAGCTTTTTCACGAGCAAACTCTACAAAAGTCTGATTTGCTGTTCTTTTGTGATTGCGAAAGCGTTGCCTATACGCTTCAGGAACCAGTTCATAAGCAGCAAGGATAGCAGATTTCACTACATCATATTTCAAACTTTCTTCCAAAGACAAAGCAGAACAGACTTCTTGTGCTTTGCCTACCAATTTGCACTGGAGAAGCAATGGCCAAACGTCTCTCGGCCAGTGCAATGAGGCAGCAACACGTTCAAACACATTGAAATATGTATCAACTTCTGATTCACGAAATGGAGGTACCAACACAATGTTTTTACTCACATTAAAACCACCTGGGCTTACGTGGGAGGAGGTTGTTTCACCAACAGATGGATTTGCAGAACTAGGTTGAGTAGTAGTGCTTCTTGAAGTCTGTGCCTGTAACTCCAACTGACGCAGTCTGACCTCCCTTTCAATCTGCAACTCCAGCTCCAACCTTTTCAGCTTTAACGCCTTTTCTGTCTCTGCTTCCAACTCCAACCTGCGAAGATCCAGCTCTGCCTGACGAGCTTGGGCTTTATCCTGAGCCTCCAATTGTAACTTAGCCAAACGTACCTTGAGTAACACTTCTTGTCTTGAACGAGGAGAAGATGGAGTAGCAAAAGAAGGTGAGCCATTAGTGCTTAACTTTTCCACCGTTTGTTGCTCCACAGCAGCAGGGTTTTGTCCTTCCTCCTTTAACACAGCAGGCTTCACTCCTTCGTTAGGGGCCCTGTCAAGAGGAACTGGCAAACAAGGTGGTTTAGAAACAGGAAGCAGGCCTTCTTCCACAAGTTTGTTTGAAACAGCAATTTTCAAGTCCTCTTTCACCAATTGCCTTGATACATTTAAATCAAAGTGTGCTGCTATAGCAAACAAATCATGTTTTCTACACACATTTAGCTCCTCCCAAGAAGGACTACTCAAAAATGCACTCAAACTGAAAACACCAGTTGCCATACTAACCACCTCTGCCACCACCTCTCGTCTCCCGGACGAGCCGCCCAATTTATGTTACGTCCCCTGGCTAATCTAGGGGGTTGGAGGGACGAACATAAAGGTGGATAGAGAAGGAGGAGCCAAGATGGTAATTTTAGTAGGTTTATTTAACATTGGAGATGGGATTTGAGTCCAGACTGAGGTGTAACGTCAGGGAGAGCCAAGGCCAACATAACAAACATAACATCCCTGATGTAGAAATAAAAGAAACTTACCTAACTCCAAAGAAACAAAACATACAACCTATAACCATAACCTACCTAACAGCACATGAACAGGAAAAAACAGGGTGTCAAAGCAAAAGGCAGCTCTCCCCTACAAGCAGTCTGGACATGACAACAACAATGCTCATAACAGCTACAAAGGCATGCAAGCCTGCTCAAGTATGGCAACCAAAATGGCCAGAGGCCCAGAAGCACAGCTCCACAGGCCTTAAATAGTGCTCTGCTGATTACCAATCAGCCGGACTCTGCGCAGCATCCAATCAGGACAGAGGAGGTGGAGCCTGGACAAAACAAAGAGTTAGTAGTGAGAAGAGACATCCTCCTAGGGGATGTAACAAGTGTGTGACATCTTTCCTTTCCAGACCCTCCTACGAGAGGCTCTCAGACTGGTATGAGTGAAGACATGTGATCAAATTGGATTTAAAGTAGAAGACAAATAGTAGATTTACTCAGACATGGTGCAATAACTTTATATGATTGTCTTTTAGCTCTCCATATCTTGAGTAACACACCATTTTCATTTTTCTTCGGGACCCTTTAAAGTTTTTCTTTCTCTCATTTTTGGCAATTAGGGCGAGGTCCGTGATGTCCCACGTTTCAGCCTTTTCTACATTTCTTTTGGGCTTGAACTGATTGCACTAGTTCTTTCTATTATGGCTGATATTCCCCCAGAAGCTAAAGACTTTATAAAAAAGGTACCCTTTATTTGTTATTGATTTTGCTTGTTTGTTTTCAGAGGGCAAAGTTCATAAGGAGTCGGACGTTAATCTTGTCTTTATCCACAGAATCCTGAAGCAGGTGCAGCATTTTTGAGCAGAATTACTTTAAACTGGTTAAACAGGTAACATTAAAGTCAGTATAGTAGGAATCTTAACAAGCACCTACATATGTGCTCCATGTTTTCAAAGTTCTCATTGTTTTTACAGTATGGTCTTAAAAGGCTACAAACAACCTCTGGTTCAGGAGGACATGTGGGATCTGAATGAGAGTGATAGCACTGCTTTCATCAATGAGCGTTTCCAGCATTTCATGAAGCCTGAGTTGAATGCAGCTAGGGTCCGCTTCCAGAACAGGATGAAAAAGAAATCAGCTAAAACCAGAGACAGTGCCCAGGAAGACCCACAGCAAAATGGGCTTTCCAGTGGTCTGGGGAAAGGAGTCAGTCAGGATGTACTAATGATGGTGAGAGCATTCAAACACTTCCACAAATGTACACTATATTGAGCTACAGTCTAAATGGATTTTAATAACACCACTAATCAACATCACTATGTTTTTTTCTGAATAATCTTTAGGAGGAAAGGGGGAAGAAAGAAGATGAAAAGAAGAAAAAGGACAATAAGGAGGAAGAGAACTATCCCAATTCATGGCTGATTACCACCATTTACAAGACCTTTAAAAGGATTCTGATTGAATCTTTCTGCTTCAAACTTCTGCAGGATGTGTTAACCTTTGTCAGTCCTCAGCTCCTTAAGTGAGTAAGATATTACAGAACGTTACAGAAATAAAACAACAGATTTAAGAGAAGAACAATGTTGTGCTTGTACAATGTCGCTGGACTTAAACCAGCAACTCAGCTGTGTTGTACCCTATGGACTACAGTGGTCTCTTAATAGTTCACTGTTCTGACTTTCTGATGCATACTTTTCAAAAAGAAAAGGAAAGTATTGAACCCAGTTCTTTTTATTCTTCTACTGGACAGAGAAGATGCAGACTCAGAGTGGTCAAAGTATTTATAATCATTTTATTCAATATATTATTTTCCGGAAGAGAGATTCGCACGATGGTAAGCATCTGCAGATCTGAAGCATTAGAAGCCTATAGCCTATATTATAGTCAGTGTTGGGGAGTAACGGATTACATGTACCGCCGTTACGTATTTAAAATACAAAATATGAGTAACTGTATTCCGTTACAGTTACCGTTTAAAAAGGTGGTATTTATACAGTTACTTTGTTGAAATAAATGGATTACATGGCGGTACTTTCCTGTTTCATATTGTGGCGGGTCAGGACTGTTTGGGTTTTGTTGTTCCAGGTGGCAGCGTTACGGTTGCCATGGTTACAGGGTGACACTCTCTCTCTCTGCATGTTTCCTGGGTGAGAGAGAGCGCCTTTTTGTTGTTGTTGTGCTAAGCTAATAGGCAGAATGCTACAGGTATAGCTCTAAAGAATGTAGCATCATAGGCAGTGTAGTCAGGTGCTGCAGTGAGAATGGACTGTCATACCCGTTATGTGTCTGTGAGCGAGGGAGGGAGAAAAAGGAAAAGTACTAGCTGTCATCGAGCAAAAACGGGAGCTGGAAGCATGTAAATATAATAATAACCACTGCAGCCAAGAAGAGTGCCTGACTAGCCCAGTTGTAAGTAAGCTATTAAGACTTGACAGTACACCGTGTTTGTGTTTTCCTCCAAAAACAATAAGTTACAGTTTAAAAAGGTGGTATTTAGAATACAGTTACTTTGTTGAAATAAATGGATTACACAGCTGTACTTTCCTGTTTCATATTGTGGCGGTCAGGACTGTTTGGGTTTTGTTTGACAGCTATGTTCTGTTGTTCCGGGTGGGAGCGTTACGGTTGCCATGGTTACAGGGTCTCTGCGTGTTTCCTGGGTGAGAGAGGCCTTTTTGTTGTTGTTGTGCTAAGCTAATAGGCAGAATGCTACAGGTATAGCTCTAAAGAATGTAGAATCATAGGCAGTGTAGTCGGGTGCGGCAGTGAGAATGGACTGCCATACCCGTTATGTGTCTGTGAGCGAGGGAGGGAGAAAAAGGAAAAGTATGAGCTGTCATCGAGCAAAAACGGGAGCTGGAAGCATGTAAATATAATAATAACCACTGCAGCCAAGAAGAGTGCCTGACGAGCCCAGTTGTAAGTAAGCTATTAAGACTCGACATTACACCGTGTTCGTGTTTTCCTCCAAAAACAATAAGTTCCGTTGGAGCAGCCTTTCAACGCCTGTCTCTGTCTCATGCAAGCAAAGTTGACCCAGACAACAAAGTAAAGCTATTTTTCGGCTATGAGCCCGACACAGAACCCACAGAGGTCCCTTTACTACGGACCTTCAGTAACAGTAATAAATCACAGCAATAGTACATTCACGTAGTTGTAAACAGCATGATAATATATTAAGTAATCCAAAGTATTCAGAATACGTTACTCTCATTGAGTAACGTAACGGAATACGTTACAGAATACATTTTGGGGCATGTATTCTGTAATCTGTAATGGAATACATTTTAAAAGTAACATTCCCAACACTGATTATAGTCAACTCCCTCCTCCTGTTATTTTGGTACTTACACATCACACACAGTTTTGATCAAAACAACTTCTGCCTACACTCTGCAGCTCTGCGCAAGACTCCCTGTTCTGCACAGTGTTCCAGTCTTGCGCAGCAATTTATGACCTTTAAAACACTTAATGAGTGAAAAGTGGCCTCTTAATATTCTGGCCTGCATAAGACAAAAATAATCAGAAAATAAGTACTAAAAAATATATATATATTCCTTAACAAAAGGAAAGGAATTTATACAATTATCTGTCACAGATGTTTGTTTTTTTTTATTCACTTGCAGTTACCTTGTACAATCCTTTGGGTTAACTATTCCCTATTGTCAGTCTGCGGGACCAGCACCCCAATACAGGAAGTCTGGGTCAGCTCTCTGTTTAAGAAGTTCTAATTGCTATATGAGTATTACCCAGCAGGTAATGCAGAGTTCAGATGGGGCTGATGTGGCTCAGGGAGCTCGCCCAGCTTTAATGGTCTCAAAATCATCCGTATGTCTTCCCTGCTTATCTGATAAAATCCAGGGACCCGAGTAGCCTTGCAGTCCTGGCCTCCGTCAGGCACATAGTTACAGCGGCTCCCCTCTTTATTGGTGTGCTTGGTATTTAAGTGGGTTAGCTTTAGAGGGCTTGACAGTAGGCCTCAAGGGTATGTTATGCGTAAAGGGCTGAAGTAACCCGTAAGAGCTATTTACATTAAAATGGGTCAATACTCAGATTTTTACCTGTACTGTTTCACAACGGGTTAAAAGGTGAATTTAATGCTGAGTTTGTTCTTAACGTTGGAGAGGACACAGGCACGCCCAGGTCTGAAGATGTGCTTATCTCAGTGTTCTGTAGTCCTGGCCTCCGTCAGGCACAAAGTTCACTTTGAGATCCAATCTTCTGAACTGTTCATCTCACAGCAGACGAAGGGAAGAGCAAAGAATGCATCTGGGCGCTCTCTTTTATACTCAGCCAAGTGCCTGTTTGCCCCCCCTTCTCTCTCCTCCTATCTAGTCATTCAAACACATTGCTGACTTAAGATCATCTGATGTCCAACCACACACTATCTATCTGATTTATGAAAGTTTACTTCAACATCACTTCTTTACATTTTCTTCGTAATTCTTAACTTATAAGATCTCATGACATTTGAACATTTAAGAGACATCCTTCACATTGCTGACACCAATAGGTAAAGAACTAAGTTGGATCATGTCTACAGACACAAAATCTAGACTGTTTCACTACTCAAACTACATTTCTCATTTAACATATTGATCAAGCTTATATTTTGATTTATCTTTAAACAAAAATTAAAAAAACAATAAAAAATGAGGATAAAAATAAAGATTAAAACTATAAATCACTTAAAAAAAAAAGGGATGTTAAGCCTTTTCACCCTCTCTCTGATGTGATGAGAAGAAGGCAGGGGATCTTTAATCTCTCTCTGTCCCTCACGTCTTGACACTAGTCATTCATAACCGATAACAGGAGTGGCAGGATGAAATGAGGACATTGTTAGATAAGTGCTAAAGATGAAGCTGGAGATTAGCATGTTTTCTTCTTTTTATCGGTTTTTCCTAGATTGACGATCTCGTTCACTCAGGACAAATCCAGATATGCCTGGGAGGGCTATTTGTATGCAGTGTTGCTGATGGTGGTGGCTCTGCTACAGTCTCTGACCCTACAGCAGTATTTCCAGCGCTGCCATGTGCTGGGCATGAAGGTTCACACTGCACTTATGGCTGCTGTGTATAAAAAGGTAAAAACAGGCGTGACAGAACACCATTTATTGACATTGGTGTGAAAAAAAAATCAATGCTGTATAATATAAATTACTGTTACACATTAGAAGAAAAAAATTACTAGTCATTATTTTCTGCTTAAGTCAGTTGTGTCATGTCCGGTGTGGCAGACGTGTGGAATATATTAGGACCCAAAATGCGGCAGCTCAGGTGCAGGTGAGTATTTATCAAACCAAAAGGAAATACAAACAACAATGGCACTGGGAACATAAAACTAGAACCTAAACTGGGTAAAACTAACAAAACAAACCAGAAACGAAGATGCAGGGAGGTCCGGGGAAATACATACGGAGAGACGCAGGGAGACCGAGGGGAAACAACACAGACGAACCAGCAACGAGGTAACACACACTATGGCTGTATCCCAATTCAGGGTCTGCAGCCTTAAAGGCCGCATTTTAAGGCCGATTACGTCACCGCGATGCGACGAAGGCTGTCCCAATTCGAAGGCTGCTCGAAATGCGGCCCTCAAATGCGTCCTTCATTTCCCTGAATTTTAAGGATGTGGCGGTGTAGACTTCGTGGCCCAACATATCCGAGAATGCATAGCGCGGCGGTGGGTGTGGATAATTTTGCCGAAAAAAAAACGGCAGATGAGGGGCGCCCGAAGAGTAAACTTTAAGTAAGTACTGAATATTATGTCACTTATTTATGTGCAAATGTTTAATAACGAAGAACATGAAATATATATAAGTTATGTGACATTAGTGACGTTTGTACTAACTTGGTTTTAAAACCTTTACTTTAAAATATACGCCGTTCAATAGCTGACCTTAATCTTACAGAGAATGATCAAAGCTCATGTAGAAACAAACAAACAAATGAACAAAAGATTTTCTCCTTCATTTCTGTCAAACAAAGCTGTATGAAACGTTTCCAGCTGTTAGTATCATGGTTGCTAGGCAACCTGGGCAGCGCAACGGAGGCTAGACCGTCCCATTTCACAAGCCTCGCACTTCCGGCCTTAGCGGTCTTTAAGTACGCGGCCCTTGAGGATCGTTGAGGCTGCGTACTTTAAGGCTGCAGACCCTGAATTGGGATACAGCCAACAAATACACACGCCAGGAATCAGGGGATGGGAAACAGGAGGGGAACACACCTGGAAGACATGACAACTGACGAGGCAGGGGAAACGTAAACAGAACACACTGACAGAGCCCTTCAAAGTAAAACAGGAAACACATACACATAATGACACAGACTCAGAGACGCGGACAAAACACAGAGACCTACTACACTAAGGGAATGCACAAGCAGGGATGACACCAAACAGAGGGAACACCACTAAACCCTAGAAAATACAAAACTATGAAAAATAAAAGTACATAACCAAAAACACTGGGTCACCGACCCAGGACCATGACAAGTTGTCAGATGTTTCAGTTTTAAATAACTTTTATTAGCACATACTTGTCACAGAAAAACTATTTACATTATTTCTTAAAGAGGGTCAGCTTTGCTTTTTTCAATATATAGGGTTAGAGTAGGGTTATGGTTTAAAAGAAAAGTGACACAAAGACCCATCTCCTGCTTTGTTGATGTACTAAAACATACAGAGTAAGAAAAAATATCACTTATATGCTTCTCTTACTTAATTTCCACCCCACTTTCTAAATTATTTGCCCTTTTTATCCCTTTTCTAAGGCATTAGTGGTGTCCAATGACACTCGTAAGGAGTCTACAGTAGGGGAAATGGTGAACCTGATGTCAGCAGATGCCCAGCGCTTCAATGATGTGACCAACTTTATCCACCTGCTGTGGTCCTGCCCTCTGCAGATCATCATATCCATTGTTTTCCTGTGGCTGGAGTTAGGACCTTCTGTGTTGGCAGGACTGGGAGTCATGGTGTTAATAATTCCAACCAATGCAGTGCTAGCAACCAAGGCCAGAAAACTACAGGTCAGGGGAAATACTTGCCAAATCTTCTTTGCTTCTGTAAACCTCTGTGCGAAATTCTAAATCAAGATAATTCAAGATGAGATTAAACTGCAAATTTTAAAGTTTTATTCAAGATGTTTAGTATTGCATTGACTGTTTAATAGATTTTGATACAGTCCCCCTCAAAAGTAGTTGGACAATTGAGTGACATAGCATGCAGGCTCAGCCACGTGTCTCACAGTCAACATACAGATTTGCTCTCATAGACCAGTCTCCCTTCTATAAACAGACCAAAAATTTCTTTGGAGTTTAATTAATATTAACATTAATGTGAAGAAAGTGATCTCTGTAACTTTCAACATGCGATTCTTGCTGGTGAAAAATTGCTGTTCAAAACACTTTATTTAAGTATTGTCTTATTGCCTGTTTAACATGAGCTACATTGTGTCTCTTTTCAGATAGAGAACATGAACTTTAAAGATAAGAGAATGAAAATCATGAATGAAATTCTAAATGGGATCAAGGTGAGCTCCCTTATTCAGTGTATTCATGGTGTGTGTAGATGCCTTCCTTAGATGTAAGACATTGATGCTTCAAGAAACTGCAGTAACTTGAACCATAAGTGCTCTGCTGCCGCACCCTTCCTTCTGCCTCACTGCCTCCTCCCTGTCTTTTTCTTTTGTCTCCCACCAGATTCTGAAGCTTTATGCTTGGGAGCCATCCTTCCAGAAGCAGGTGGAAGACATTAGAGGGGAAGAACTAAAAGTCATGAAGAAGTTTGCCTACCTACACTCCTTCTCCACCCTTACCTTCCGCTGCAGTCCAGCTCTGGTGAGTTCTTTCAGAGAGCTTCGCAGAGACTAGATTCCAATGCTAAACGACCTTTTTTCTTAAACTGTCTGTACTTGCAGGTTTCTCTGGCCACGTTTGCAGTATTTGTTAGTGTGAGCAATGATAATGTGTTAACTGCTGAGAAAGCTTTTACTTCCATCTCTCTCTTCAACATCCTCCGAGCTCCTCTTACCATGCTGCCCATGCTCATTGCTTCCATTGTACAAGTAAGTGAACAGAGCTACATCACGCACATGTGATCAAGCCTGTGATAACATCAAACTTAATCTGTTCTTTGAATTTTCAGACAGCAGTGTCTAAGAAGCGCCTGGAGAAGTTTCTGGCAGGGGAAGACATCGACAGTGACATTGTGCGCCAAGACCCCAGTTTCAGTATGTTCACCATTAGAATTTGCACTTGTTCTACAGCTGAAGATTGAAGCTTAGTCACAGTTTTTATGTGTGCGGTTCATCTGTTAAGCTCTGTCTTGGTCTGTGTTCATTTTTTAGATACTGCTGTGAGCATATGTGATGGTTCCTTTGCTTGGGAAAAAGATACAAAGCCTCTGCTGAAAGAGTTTGTCTGTGTTGGTCATCAAAAAGTTACTAGTTAACTTAATTAACTGTGAGATGTTCACCGGGATTTTTTAGCATTGCTTCAGTTTTTCGAGTCTGTTTATTTGCCCCTGATGTGTTCACAGCATTGAGTATAGTTATTATGTGTGTCCAGTGTGAATTTGGACATTGAGCCTGGTCGGTTGGTTGCTGTAGTGGGAGCTGTTGGGTCAGGAAAGTCGTCTCTTATGTCAGCCCTCCTTGGAGAGATGCACAATACCAAAGGTTTTATCAACATTAGGGTAATGGCTTTTTTCCCGTTTGTATTTATAAGTATGTGTTAAAAAAAAACATGCAAAATAAAACAAAAACAAACACATAAAATAAACAATAAAGCATAGAAGACTTTAACAATCACATTACAATATTTTTTGTTTTTTTTAAGAATGCAATAATTAAACATTAAAGGCTTTAGCTAACAAAGCAAAGATATACATCTAATTACGTCTTAACTAAAATAACATAAATGTTCACACAAATGTTTTTTTAACTCAACATGTAGCATGATTGTGGCATAATCAAATTAAGTTTGCTTCAGTTTTTACTTCAGCGCCTTCCCTCATCTCTCAAGAAGGCAGACTTTTTCAGGAGATTATCAGAATCAGAATACTTTATTATTCCATGAGGAAGTCATGTTCCTTATTTTTTTGTTTTTTAAATACAGAGAAATTCAATGTTGATTGAATCATTTACTCAGTTTATTTAATGACTAAAAGTATAAAATTCCTCTATATAGCAGTATCTTTATGCATTCTCAATCATCCAGATAAGGAAATCCCAAAAAGTTCATAGTGTATTCAGACTCATAGAGTCCCACTGAAAACAATATGTCTACATGAAAAGCATAAATGTTTTGTGATCTACATAGTAGTAGTTACATTCAAGGAAGACAAAAAGCGTAGAATTTAACAATCACAATACAATATTTTAATTTTTTTTTAAATAATTCACCAATTAAACATTAAAGACTTTAAGAAACAAAGTAAAGATGCAGAAATAAAAAAAAACATCACCAGCCTAATTCATTCAAGCCAGTTTTGATAATCCGGTCTAAACTCATCAGTGTTGAAGGAGAAAACAGCTGAATAAAGAAGTATATTTCTGCACAAATTTTGTGAAATGGAGGCAGATGATTTGCTTATAACTCAAACCATTTTACCCACAGAATAAACTGTTCTCTTAGATTTCCAGTAAAATTATTTGTTTTTCACCTAGCAACTGTAGTGTTTGGTCTGGATAAAAACGTGTGGATGCCATTTTTTTATGATAAGATAGATGTAGTGAGACATCTGTAATTGAGTCATAATTTGTTTCTTTCCAGGGTTCTCTTGCTTTTGTACCACAGCAAGCCTGGATCCAAAATGCTACTTTGAAGGATAATATCTTGTTTGGATCTCCACATGAGGAAGAGAACTTCAAAAAAGTCATACAGGCCTGTGCTCTTGCCCTTGACCTTGAGCTGCTGCCTGGAGGAGACCTCACTGAGATTGGAGAGAAAGTGAGTTACACTTTGAACGGTTCAGGTTTTTGGTTACATAAGTATTTTTCCTGTATGCAAATGCGGTGTATGGCGTTTATTGTAAACACATGTAAAATATTTGTTTCTTAAATACATAAAAAAAGTAACAAAACAGAAGAGCTCTTCTGATTATAAAGGAAAGGCTAAAAGAGTGTGTCTCTTTTCCCCTCCTTTCTTCTCTTTTCAGGGTATCAATCTCTCAGGGGGTCAAAAGCAGCGTGTGAGCTTAGCCAGAGCAGTCTACAGTCAGGCTGATATTTATCTATTAGATGACCCTTTGTCTGCTGTGGACTCTCATGTAGGAAAGCATCTATTTGAAAATCTAATTGGACCCAATGGATTACTTAAAGACAAGGTTTGTGCTTAAAAACATATGCTAAACATTTTACTTTAAAATTAATATTTTAAATAGAAATCAGTATTTAAAGTGAAAATAACTCGACCATTTCCCATTTAATTTCTTCTGATGAATCTTGACATGAAATACTATCTGCACAGGATATTCCAGCTGTTACTTGCTTAGAAAACATGGTGTCTAATTTATAGTATTTTACCTCATTTTACCCAGGACCAGAGCATTACGTAGAGGTTACAATAGGCTAAATATCACACTAAATGATCAAGATAACTGAATAGCTAATTATGAAAGGTTAGGAATAAAAGCCACTCGGAACTGGAATTACAAGTTAGAAAAGGTTTGGCTTTATAACTGATTTTTAAATGATTAAACCAATTATTGTTAATTCAGTCTGTGAACGGAAACATATTCTCTTTTTGATAAATACAATTTATAAACATATTTAAACATAATTTATGTGTTTTTCTTTCTTTTCCTTTAATACTTAACAATGTTTTTCTAAATCCTATCTAACCCTATTTGATTGGTGAATTCAAACTTCAGTCTCATATATCGCTGACCATACAGACTCGTATCCTGGTGACTCATGGCATAAGCTTCCTGCCTTACATGGATAAACTAGTGGTTTTGGAGAATGGAGTCATTTCTGAAGTTGGATCCTATGAAAACCTTCGTGCCAGTGGAGGAACGTTTTCTAAGTTTCTTGACACATATGCCACTGAGCAGAACAATCAGAGAAATTCAGAAACAGGTGATTACAACCTTTTCTTAGTATATTAGGAATATAATCTGCACACATCATATGTTTTTGTTAGCTGTAAAACCAAAACCTATGCTAAAATTATACATCACAAATATGAATGAATTAAATTTCTTTTTGTCATCATTTATGGGTACTTTGTGTTGATGTTGTTCACATATTGACCCAAATACCATAAATTACTGCCACATATGTAAAACACCATGTATATTGTTATTTTAGGTGAGGGCCAGGACGCAGAAGACTTTGAGCTCATCCCAGGTGGAGACGATGCCCAACCTGACGGTGCTTTGGAGGACACTGTTTCTCTTACACTGGAGCACGAAAACAGCATCCGCCGCAGCCACCGCAATGGCAGGTTCGAGCTTGTTAAAGTTGCAGATGAAACCAGGGAAACAGCTTGTCTCAAATAGCATCTTTAGCAGAATGTGCAACACATATGGACAATATATAATAATTTAATCATGTTTTACCAGATCATTTTTCTCACCTTTTTTAGTGTCAGATTAAGAAGAAATACTTCCATAAAAAAATCTGAAAATGCTGATGAACCACAGAAAGGCCAGAAGCTTATAGAGAAGGACAGGACAGGTAACACAATGTTTTTCTACAAATAGCACAAGATTACAACAAATGATAGCCTGTTTCCTGAGTGCCGTCTCCCGCTGATTTCCAGGTGAAGTTTGCAGTGTTCCTGCAGTACCTGCGAGCCATGGGCTGGGGATATTCTGCCATGGTTTTCTTGATTTACTTCATCCAGAACGCTGCTTTGATTGGTCAAAATCTGTGGTTGAGTGACTGGACCAGTGATTCTGTGGAGTACTACAACATGACATACCCTTCCTGGAAGAGGGACACAAGGGTGGGAGTGTTTGGAGCTCTTGGAGTGGCTCAGGGTAATAGAACAGTCATTCCTTTTGTATTTGCAAATATTTTCAGGTTTGTGCAAATTAACGTTAAGGAACTTTATGTCTTACAGACAGGAAAATTCCCTACTCTGTTATTTAGGATCCACTCATTTTTAGAGCGTTATTCAGACAACCTAAACATCCAGTCTTTTTATTGTACTAGAGGACTTGTGCACTGTGTGCATTAGGCCCTTTGTCACAGGGACCCATGCTGCAAAGTGCATAGGCACCTATAATTTCTTATGTCAATAATTAGGAGGAATTTATTTATATACAGAATTCTTTTAAGCTGAACTGAATCTTCTCAAGCTAAACTACTCAGTGTAATAAGAAAAAGTGTAATAAAACTAAACAAATCAATGAAAAACAAAACAAAACAAAAAATAAGGTGGATGCTTCAGAGCTGTTCGGTCTGGGGGAATGATGGGGCTGATGTAGAGGGAGATGAGTATAAAAGTAGAGAGGAGTACAAAGGGAGGGAAAACATTTGTTATTTATTAGTTCTTTAACAGTATTTTATTTGCACCTTTCAAGTATGTTTTTTCTTTTCATATGATATTAAAATCACCAAAAGTGTGTACATTTGACATGCAGCACATTTTATTTTAATATAAATAAAAATCTAATGGAAGAATAGTTGATATCAACATACCCCAGGAAATTATTGAAATTATTATTGAATTGCCAATGCTGGTACAGATAACAATGAAATAGTGCTGGTTGCTCTTTCATATTGTGAATGGGTGACCAATTACATTGTCAAAGTGATATGTTTTATTCCAGTTGCTTTATATTGTAAAAAGACTGGCAATTTGGACCTTGGTTCATCTTGAGCTCAGCTTTACATGCAGTACATATATTACTGATTGAACTATTTTTTTTTTTTATAAGAATTGAATTTGAAAAAAGTGAAATACTATTTGTGTTGTCATTATAGCCCTGCGACAGACTGTCGATTTGTCCAGCTTGTGCCTTCCCTCTTGCCCTGTGGCAGCAGAGATAGGTTCCAGTCCCTGCAACCCTGAATTTCATGCAAGCTAAACTTTGTCATTAAGAATTTCTGAACATCCAAACCTGGTCTGGTCTCCAGTTAACAAGATTCCTAATGACAATTAGCATTTTCGAAAATAAATATTATTTTGTAATAATAACAGCCATTTTATATCAGTAGGCAGGAAAAAGCACACCTGAGTGTTACTGTAAGTTCAAGGTTCTGTCCAAAGTGGATTTGACTTTGTTAAAAATGTAGTTCTATTATTTAGAAACTTTCTTGTTTTTATTGCAGGTCTCTTTGTGTTCCTTGGCACACTGCTCCTAGCCAATGCTTCCATTGATGCATCTCGTATCCTGCATTCACGACTTCTTAACAACATCCTGCGAGTTCCTATGGTTTTCTTTGACACTTCACCTATTGGAAGAGTGATCAACCGCTTTGCCAAAGTAGGATCTTGTAGTTCACTTTTTAAGGATTCTTTTCATAGTTTTCAATATTTATGTTACCTTCTTGTGGCTTGTATGTTTAAATACAAACTAGAACAAACTAGTTTTTAATGTCATTTCTAAAATAACAGTGATAAAAATTGAAAAAAACTAAACATTAAATTTTTTAAAAAGGCTTTATTTGTGTTTGTTGCAAGTTGTATATCCACTTGTATTATTTAATTTCCCCACTTTATCTCACATTTTTAATACAATCCTAAATATTCTTAAAATTGTTCTCTCCTTAAGTCGTTCTTTAAAGAGGCTTTCTTCCCAAGTGCCTCCTCAAGTATGCAGTTCGGTTCAATTTTATCTAGTGCTGACACACAATAACAGTCACTAAAGGTACATTGTATTGTGAAGGTAAAGCTCTTACAACAATCAAGAAAAACCCCTCAAACAATTAGATGACTCCCTATGAGTCAATATGAATTTAATATGAATATATTCAATAAATCAATATGCTGTTCAGTTCATTTCAGTTTTATTTGCACAGTCCCAAATCAACCTATTTGCGTTAATGTTGTAATATGTGTGTAGATCTGTTGTCTCTGTTAGCTGCGGCTGCTAAATTCAGCCACTTGTTGAAAAAGGGAAGAAGGAGCTCATTTCTCTTGTATTCTCACATCCTGCTTATACCAACAAAAGGGTCTTAATGGACAAATAATTAATTATTAAATTATTAAGTCGTTAGAATGGCTGTAAGTGTCACGGCTAGCGGTATGGCGTTATTTTTGTGCCACTTTTCTGAGCGCACGTAAAAAAAATGAGCACACGTAAAAAAATAAATAAATGCAGGTGCAAGTGTTGCATTTTGAGGAGAAATTTATTTTGAGGAGAAATTTATTTTGAGTGAAGAAAAGCTAAATTTGAGTGAACAAAATTCATTGCTGCGCACAAAAAAATGTATTTCAGTATTATCCATACACACACACAATAGCAGCCCCTCTCGCTCAGTTTTTGCATTTGCGCTCGCTCGCAATGCGTTGCTTGCGCTCTCAACATTTCTGCCCGTGCGCGCTCAACTCTTCGAGCTTTTACACAGAGATGTGCAGAACCTAAAGGAAACCTAAACTGGGGAAGGTAGTAAAACCAACCTGAAACCTTAATCCACAGAAGGACATGCAGGGGGAAACGCACGGAAGTAACACAGAGTGACTCAGGGAGACAACACAGACAGACCAGCGGCGAGCACGAGAGGACACACACTATAAATACACAGAGAGAAACAGGGAAACTACACACAGGAGGGAGACACAACTGAACCTAGTTAACATGACAAAACAGGGAGGGTGCAAAACTGAACACACTGACATCAGACACGGCATTTCAAAGTAAAACGAACACCTTGTTCGAACATAAGAGTGTCCATAAGTGCACGTGGCACCAGGACGCTCTAGGCCGTAGGTCGATGATCGATTTTGTAATCGTATCACCAGACCTGCGACCATATGTTCTGGACACTCGGGTAAAGAGAGGGGCTGAGCTGTCAACTGATCACCACCTGGTGGTGAGTTGGATCAGGTGGCGGGGGAGGACGCTGGACAGACCTGGTGCACCTAAACGCGTAGTGAGGGTGTGCTGGGAACGACTAGCAGAGGCCCCAGTCCGCGAGATCTTCAACGCACACCTCCGGCAGAGCTTCAACAGCATTCCGAGGGAGGCGGGGGACATTGAGTCCGAATGGACCATGTTCAGCGCCTCCATTGCCGAAGCTGCTGCATTGAGCTGCGGCCGCAAGGTGGTTGGTGCCTGCCGTGGTGGTAATCCTCTGGTGTCCACCAAATGGTGGACACCAGAGGTGAAGGGAGCCACCAGGCTGAAGAAGGAGTCCTATCGGGCTTGGTTAGCCTGTGGGACTCTGGAGGCAGCCGACAGGTATCGACAGGCCAAGCGGAATGCGGCTCGGGCAGTGGCTGAAGCAAAAACTCGGGTGTGGGAGGAGTTCGGAGAGGCCATGGAAAAAGACTTTCGGACTGCCTCGAAGAGGTTCTGGCAAACCGTCAGGCGTCTCAGGAGGGGAAAGCGGTGCTCTACCTGCACTGTGTATAGTGCTGGCGGAGCGCTGCTGACGTCGACTGAGAAAATTGTCAGGCGGTGGAAGGAATACTTCGAGGACCTCCTTAATCCCACTGACGCATCTTCCGAGGAGGAAGCAGAGTCTGGGGATGAGGGGAATGACCCGCCAATTTCTGGGGGCGAGGTCACTGAGGCAGTTAAACAACTCCTTGGTGGCAGAGCCCCTGGTGTTGATGAGGTCCGCCCCGAGTTCCTGAAGGCTCTGGACGTTGTAGGGCTGTCCTGGTTGACACACCTCTGCAATGTTGCGTGGAGATCAGGGGCAGTACCCGTGGATTGGCAGACCGGGGTGGTGGTCCCCATCTTTAAGAAGGGGGACCGGAGGGTGTGTTCCAACTACAGGGGGATCACACTCCTCAGCCTCCCCGGGAAAGTCTATGCCAGGGTGCTGGAAAGGAGAGTTCGTCCGCAGTCGAACCTCTGATGCAGGAGGAACAATGCGGTTTTCGTCCTGGTCGCGGAACACTGGACCAGCTCTTCATCCTCTCGAGGATACTTGAGGGTGCATGGGAGTTTGCCCAACCAGTCTACATGTGTTTTGTGGACTTGGAGAAGGCATTCGACCGTGTCCCTCGGGGTGTCCTGTGGGAGGTGTTGCGGGAGTATGGGGTGTCTGGCCCATTGCTATGGGCCATTCGATCCCTATACAACCGTTGCAAGAGCTTGGTTCGCATTGCCGGCAATAAGTCGGACTCGTTCCCGGTGGGTGATGGGCTCCGCCAGGGCTGCCCTTTGTCACCGGTTCTGTTCATAATTTTTATGGACAGGATTTCTAGGCGCAGCCAAGTGGCGGAGGGCTTTCGCTTTGGTGGCCTCAGGATCTCATCTCTGATTTTTGCGGATGATGTGGTTCTGTTGGCTTCATCGGGTGAGGGCCTCCAGCTCGCACTGGAGCGGTTCACAGCCGAGTGTGAAGCAGCGGGAATGAGGATCAGCACCTCCAAATCTGAGGCCATGGTTCTCAGCCGGAAAAGGGTGGAGTGCCCACTCCGGGTCGGGGATGAGGTCCTGCCCCAAGTGGAGGAGTTCAAGTATCTCGGGGTCTTGTTCGCGAGTGATGGGAGAAGGGAGCCGGAGATCGACAGACGGATTGGGGCTGCAGCTGCAGTAATGCAGACGCTGCACCGGTCCGTCGTGGTGAAGAGGGAGCTGAGTGTAAAAGCGAAGCTCTCAATTTACCGGTCGATCTACGTCCCTACCCTCACCTATGGCCACGAGCTGTGGGTAGTGACCGAAAGGACGAGATCGCGGATACAAGCGGCGGAAATGAGCTTCCTCCGAAGGGTGGCTGGCATCTCCCTTAGAGATAGGGTGAGAAGTTCGGCCATCCGGGAGGGGCTCAGAGTAGAGCCGCTGCTGCTCCACGTCGAAAGGAGCCAGCTGAGGTGGTTTGGGCATCTGACAAGGATGCCCCCTGGGCGCCTCCTGGGTGAGGTGTTCCAGGCATGTCCCACCGGGAGGAGGCCCCGGGGCAGACCCAGGACACGCTGGAGAGATTATATCTCTCGGCTGGCCTGGGAACGCCTTGGTGTTCCCCCGGATGAGCTGGAGGAGGTGGCTGGGGAGAGGGAGGTCTGGGCCTCTTTGCTTAGGCTGCTGCCCCCGCGACCCGGCCCCGGATAAAGCGGATGAAGATGGATGGATGGATGGATGGATAATAATAAACACAGTAAGACTGTATTCTTTGGAACAGCTCTAATCTCAGGAACAACTCAAAACTTTAAAAGTGTTTAGTCACTGATAAACATCCATGACTTATCATTGACATTTTCTCCAATATCTTGACTTTAGCTTTTATAATTATTGACTTCATTCTTCTAGTATTATTTACACTTATAATTTTGCTAATTATGTACTTTTTCTGTTTTTACATGTGCACTATAAATAAAATTGACGCTTTACTTAAATAAGTACTAACTCTCCAAATATTATCCTAAAGGACATTTTTACCATAGATGAGACCATTCCTAATAAATTGCGCTCCTGCCTTCTGTGTCTGATGTCTGTACTGGGGACAATATTTGTCATCTGCATGGCAACTCCTTTCTTTGCCATAGTTATCATTCCTCTGGCTCTAATCTATTTCTTTGTACAGGTAAGCTAAACAAGGTAAATAAGATATGTAAAAAAGCTACCCTAACTTTCCTATAATATGAAATGCAAACTGATTTTGTTTTTTCTTTCTCTCTACACCCAGCACTTTTATATTGCCACTTCAAGACAGCTGCGTCGGCTGGACTCGGTGTCTCGCTCACCGATATACTCTCACTTTGCTGAGACAGTGTCCGGCCTGTCAGTGATAAGAGCCTACAGGCATCAAGAAAGGTTTCTTAAACACAATGAAGTAACTATAGATGAGAACCTCAAAAGTATCTACCTGCGGATCGTGTCTGACAGGTCAGACATTGAACAGTGTACCAAACACAGATAAGCATGTGATGCTAATTGACCCTAAAATTTGTCTGTGTGCATTTTTGTGGGGTTTGTTTTCTTGACAGATGGCTGGCCATACGTCTGGAGTTTGTTGGAAACCTGGTGGTGTTTTTTGCTGCTCTGTTGCTGTCATTTCCAGAGATTCTATTGACAGTAATGTGGTTGGCCTATCTGTATCATATGCCCTTAATGTATGTCACAAAAACACTCAGAATTTATCCTTACTTTATCAGTGTTTATATGTGTGATATTATTAAAATGCAGAAATAATGTAAACACAGACCTCTCTCCTGTTGGGGTTCTGCAGGTAACCCAGACCCTCAACTGGCTGGTGATGATGACCTCAGCGCTGGAGACCAATATTGTAGCTGTGGAGAGAGTGAACGAATACACTCAGCTTAAGAACGAGGCACGTAGAAATACTTTGTGAGCAAGACATTATTTATCCATCCATCCATTCTCTTCAGTCTATCCTTATCTGGGTCACGGGGATCCTGGAGACTATCCCAGCTACCCTAGCGTGAGGGTGATACACCCTGGATGTGTCGCCAATCTGAAACAGGGATAACACAAAAGACAGACATCCATTCATACTGATATTCATACCTGTGGGAAATTTAGAATCTCCAATTGACCATACCCCACTAACTGCATATCTTTGGATTGTAGGAGAAAGCCAGAGTACCTAGAGAGATCCCACACAGATATGGGGAGAGCATGCAAACTCCACAAAGAAAGGTCCCAGCCAGATGCTTGAGTCTTACTCAGGACTTTCTTGCAGTGAAGCAACAGTGTTAACTACCATGCTGCCATACGACATTATTTATACTTTGGTTAAATCAAAATCTACTGTTTTCTTAAATAGGACATGAATTTTAGGATTTCTACAGGCTGTGAGTTTATTGTAACTCTGACAGTTCAACAGGAATCTAATAAGCTTGGGTGTGGCATCAACTGCAATATTTGCTCACTGTACAGTGATAATACTTTTATTCCCAGCTGCTGTTTCTCCACTGTTTCTTAACATATTACTGATAACGATTCAGATAATTGTTAAACAAACAAGATTTTGATGCAACAGTTTAATTTTATGTTTCACTAACATTTGAGTTCACATGTTTGAACTCCATCTGTTATATTTGAGTTGGGTTGTTTATTCATATTGGCACCAGAGCTGCACTGATTAGCACGTCCCATCATGAGCTGTTCATACTGAATTTAATCTGAGTTAGAATATAACATTGCACATGTACACTTGGCCTTGATTGTTAATCTTGGTTGCATGTTTTCATTTGAGCTATTTAATTTTTTACCAAGTGTGAGGTCTTTTTAAAGTTTTTTTTTCTTCTTTATTTTAGTGGTCTATGCATGCATGTCTATATGTATGGTGTCTGTATAATTTTGTTCCTTATTTATCTTGGTTTGAATATTAATGCACAACATATAAAAGACCTATCTTTGCTCAATTTGTTAGCTTTTGTATTATATTACACATGCGTTCTGCTTCTTTTTCTGTTGGTACAGGCTGACTGGGTAGCTGACACTCGACCTCCACAGATGTGGCCAGAGGCAGGAAGAGTGCAATTTGAGAACTACAAAGTCCATTACAGACCTGAATTGGATTTAGTGCTGCATGGAATCACTTGTGACATCGACAGCACTGAGAAGGTCTGTGTGTGTGAGCGTGAGAGGGAGAGTCTCCATATATGTATAAAGTTCCTGTAAAAGTTATAGGTTTTACTGTATCTGATATCATGTTCACCAATGATACAAAAGCATGTACTGCTAAAAAAGAAAAAGAAAAAAAAGATGTTGCTTTTGGATGGACATTAAATCATTGGGAAGTTTTTTCTCCCTCACTGAAAAATCCATAATATATAAAATTGTACCACTATTTTTTTAACTTAAAAGGTTAACTATTAACAACGTGTGCAAGCTTTCTGCTGGCGGAGACTGGCCAACTGTATCTAAAATGTAGCTTCCAGATACAGACCTGCACATTATTTTGTATTTGAGTTTAGAAAAGCTATTTATGTTGAAATTTGTAATTTGGACTTTGTGCTGTAAGACATTGACATTCTATTGTTTGGGGTTTTTTTTAATGTCTTATAGACAAATCTATTAATCAGTTACTCAAGAAAGATGCCACAGATCAATCTGTGTTGACAGTAATTACATGTAATTAAACTGTAAAAATAATGTGAACTATCAGTTTTTCTTTTAATTTATACATTATGTGTATTACTGTATATTATAATCAGCTGTGATATGTAAACATGTAACTAGTCTATGGGCAGTTGTTCCCAAACTCTTTTTTGTCTAGGCCGGAATATTCAGCATTGCTATCAATACATCCATCCATCCATCTTCTTGCGCTTATCCAGGACCGATTCGCGGGGGCAGCAGCCTAATCAGAGAAGCCCAGACCTCCCTCTACCTAGTCACCTCCTCTAGCTTATCCAGGGGAACACCAAGGCGTTTCCAGGCCAGCCAAGAGATATAGCACCTCCATGGTTTCCTGGGTCTGTGCTTTCCTGCTGAGGACCATGGCCTCAGATTTGGAGGTGCTGATTTTTGGAGGTGCTGATTTTCATTCCCACCGCTTCACACTCGGCTGCAAACCGTTCCAGTGCGAGCTGGAGGCCATTACCCGATGAAGCCAACAGAACCACATCATCTGCAAAAAGCAGAGATGAGATTCTGCGACCACCCAAGTGAAAGCCTTCCGTGACTTGGCTGCGCCTAGAAATTCTATCCATAAAAATTATGAACAGAAGAGCAGCCCTGGCAGAGCCCATCACCAAACAAGAACGAGCCTGAAATTGCCGGCTATGTGGACCAAACTCTTGCAACGGTTGTATAAGGATTGAATGGCCCGTATAAAATATCTGCTGCCTCTGAAAAATGTTGCTTCTTTCTGTAACACATAACATTACTGAAATGTCTAAGATCTTTTACAAACTAAGTACAGACTGAGTATATTTGCTTATTATTGCATTATTTATTGCTATACTGTTAAATACAATTTATATCCAGAAAGAAAAATGTGTAGATTGTTTGTTTTTTTTTTCAAATATGCACCAGCTGTTATTTTGATCTTATGTGTTTTCTCTCACTGCATTCAGATTGGTATTGTCGGTCGCACAGGAGCTGGGAAATCAAGTCTTACCAACTGCCTGTTTAGAATTATTGAAGCTGCTGAAGGTCGCATCCTCATTGATGATGTAGATATCGCTACAATAGGCCTGCATGACCTGAGAAACAGACTCACAATTATACCACAGGTATAAACATAAATATAAACAATAATCTTGTCAAAGAATTAGACATTTATAAAAGTACACTAATATTTGTAATCCCGTGTGCACAGGATCCCGTTTTGTTCTCGGGGTCACTGAGGATGAATCTGGATCCATTTGACAAGTTCAGTGATGAGGAGATTTGGAGAGTGCTGGAGCTCTCTCATCTAAAGAGCTATGTATCAGGGCTGCAGGAAGGGTTACAGCATGAAGTGGCAGAGGGGGGAGAAAACCTCAGGTGGGTAATAAAATTAACAATACGGCCTCTGGGTATAAGTTATATATAAGTATAAGTTTTGTACAGTTTGTTATTCTAAACCTTATGTAATGTTCTGCAAAACGTACATAAACCCTAATTTTATTTGAACACATGAGTGTCATTTGTGGTTTATTTTTTTCTTTTGCGCTACAAAAACCCTCTTGAGATATCAATTCTTTAATACAATACAGTGTTGGGCAGAGGCAGCTGCTGTGTCTGGCTCGAGCACTCCTGAGAAAGTCACGTATCCTAATTCTGGATGAAGCCACGGCAGCTGTTGACCTGGAGACAGACAACCTGATTCAGAACACCATCCGCAAAGAGTTCTCAGACTGCACAGTCCTTACCATCGCCCACCGCCTGCACAGTATCATGGACAGCTCTAGGTGAGTTATACGTTTTCCCTTAACATTTTTGGATGATGTGCCCTACCTTATTTTATTTCTGTCAGGGTCAAATTTCTTTCTTTTCCAACCCTTCCTTCTCGTGCACATAATTTATGTGCATGACAAGGAATCAACCACAATTAATTTGGCTTTTTACACATTGTAATTCCTTTGACTGAATCTATTTCCAGCAACAGAAAATGAGAAATATTGTGCACTAAATAAACCCGTTATGTAGTACCAATGACTGTATAAATGATCTGATCAAACATACATAATATGCCAGAGTGGTATTTGACAAAATAATCTAAACTTAAGGTTCACTGACTCCTTTTTCTTGACTTGGACATTACCTTACCCAGAACTTGTATATTTTGCCTAAGAGGGGCCAGATGAAGAGTGATTCAGAGATCCTCTATGAGAGCTAACAGGGAACGTTCTGGCTGTTGTTTGTGCTTGTGCAACAAATGATAGTTCAGAGTACCCAGCACCTTTCCCATCTGGTGACTACATCATGCTACTAAGATGCTTTAATGCTCATGTAGGCTGATCGGGCGCCAAGTGATATTCTGTTATTAGACTTCTGTGCAAATCACACGTTGTCCATAACGAACACCAGATTTGAACAAAGTAAGTGCACATGGAACCAGGAAACCCTAGGTCCCAAGTTGGTGATCAATTTCTTAAGCATATCATCAGATCTGCAGCTATATTCTGAACACCTGGGTGAAGAGAAGAGCTGAGCTGTCAGCTTATCACTACCTGGATCAAGTAAAGGAGCATGATGCTGGACAATCCTGACGTTGGAGGCCCCGGTCTGCAAGCTTTCCACTCCTGGCAGAGCTTTGACAGCACTGCGAGGGAGGCTGAAGACAATGAGCCTGAATGAACCATGTTCTGCACCTGCATTTTTGAGGCTCTTGCATGGAGCTGTGGTTTCAGGGGGGTTGGTGCATGTTGTGGTGGTAATCTCCAAAGCAGATGGTAGAGACCAGAGGTGAAGGGAGTTGTCAAGCTTAAGAAGGAATCCTATTGGGCCTGGTTAGCTTGTGGGACTTCTGAGCTAACTGATAGATGCTGGCAGGTCAAGCGAAACATAGCTAGCTGAAGCAAAAATTCAAAAACCCTCAGAGAATTCAGGAGGGTAATGCCCTACTTATACGGTGTATATGTAACCCAGAGTATAATCTGTTTCCTGCACTTATTCCTGCCATTGAATGCATCGCAGGTACATGACTCCAACCACATGACTTTGCTCAGCCAATCGGACGGCATGTGGGTCATAGTAAGCCTGTCCCGGCTTCCTCCTGTCAGATGCGTGGAGGCAAGCCAGGTGACAGAGCTGTTGCAGGTTTGTATTGGCAAACACTTGCTTTTCCCGTTTTAATGCTTCTTTTAACACCCACTAACCTATGCAACTTAGATGCTGGTTACTGTGAGCCAGAGCCATAGTGTTGTTGTGCACTGAACAGAATGGAATTGGTGAGTTTGAACTTTTAATTGATTGTTTGTATTGCTACCAGCTGGCGCTAATTGGTTGCTGCCGGTCCAAACAATTTGATTTTGATTTGACTGGTATTTGTTGAATAAATAGTGCAGTGAAGCTATATAGTATGTATATAGCAGTTGAAATGTTTCAGTTAAATCCTTATTGGTTAAATATACTGTTTGTTTGTTTGTTTATTTGTGTACACAGGAACAAGAATAACTTAATGTTTTTAGCTTAATTGGCTGACATTTTTGTATTATTTTTGTGATTTCTTATTGGCCTTGTTTATTTAATGCAGGCCAGGTGAACCCTTTTCGGGTATGAAAAAGGATGGCGAGCCAATGAGCGGCTAGGAGCAGGACTCATTCCGCAATCGAAGCTTCCACTGGTTGGGTAGGAAGCTATCAAAGACGACGCTCTGTCCCCATTTTCCAAATATACTGATTTTCACACTCATACACACCATTCCCCCGTTTATGGACAATAGCGCTTGGACATCTCTCATGGACATTCAGATAAAACTCATGGACTTCAGTGTGGGTCAGTGTTTTTGATGTCAACATGTGTTGTTTATGGGGAACTGTTTTCTATATTGCTTGGTATAAGCCGGAAGAATTTGCTTAGTTGTTTTGTGCACCCTCGCTGGGTTTTTGGTTAATTGAATAGCTGCAGCAGGAGTGATTATTTAAGTTTTCCTTTTTTTTTCTTGTTATTTTTCTTTGGGGCTCGGTTAAATACATGGTACCTGCAAAAGCATTTTGTGTTGTGTGTGTTTATTAATTACTGCCATCAGCTCCTGTAGCATTCCTAAATCTTCTGATTAATAATAACCATAATACTTCACCGATTAATAATAACCATAATACTTCACTCAATACCTAGCCTGTATTGATTCATTGGCGCTTCATCAGTGTTACATTTCTTGGCGAGCCAGCCAGGAGCTGATTTGGTTAGTAATTAATATATATTCAAACTCACCAATTTATTTTTCCCCATAATGGAAGTTTTTGAGACACTTGCCATTAAGATCCCAAATGCGGTTTTAATTGACGGAGTAACTGAGCACTCAGTTGATGAAGTTATACATTTCCTTGAACAGTATGGTGACATAGGCCGCAAGGTTACTATAGATTCACCAGAATCTGAATTTAATAACATGCTTGTCGCTGAGTACGCTTCGGGTTTATCTTTAACGCGTTTGTCTCAGTTGTTACCGCACACATCTATTTCAGATTCAGGTGACAAACTCCACATGGAGAGTCTATCTGTAATTTATGCATCAAAAGTTAGTGGTTCCAAGACAAATACTTACTTGGCAGACTTAAAAAGAATAGCCAAATTATCTGGGAGGGATTATGCAGAAGTCCTCAGTGAGGGGATGACCCAGATACGCCGGTCCCTTGCAGAGCTCGACCCAGAGACTCCAGTGGTTGCAAAACCAGAACCAGAAGATTCAAAACCTCCCGATTCAGTCTTTCCTCCTTCACTACCAGCCTCTCTTCCATCAAAGTCCCCTTCCGTTGCCAGTGGTGCTGAAGCACAAGGTGGAGAGAGGCATTCTGCCTCCATTCCAGCAGCTGATCTCAACCCTCCTGAAGTACAACGCTATGTTGTGGAACACGTTGTTCGGAGTGGGGACAGCTCGCTGCATGCATTCCATCGACTGAGAGCATTTTCTGGTAAAGTGCCCAGGCCAATTCAAGAGACAGATTATGATATATGGCGGTCAGGTGTGGAATTAGCCCTGAAAGATCCATCTATATCTGATCTGCAGCGCACCAGACTGATTCGTGACAGTCTACTGCCTCCTGCCTGTAATATGGTAAAACATCTCAGCCTTGACACACCACCAGAAGTTTATATGAAACAACTTGACTCGGCCTATGGTACTGTGCAGGATGGGGAAGAGTTATATGCCAAGTTCATGGACACCTTCCAGGACAGTGGAGAAAAGCCTTCGGCCTATTTGCAGCGGCTGCAGGTGGCATTACAGCATGCAGCAAAAAGAGGAGGTGTTTTAGAGAAAGACATGAACAACAGACTGTTGAATCAATTCTGCAGGGGATGTTGGGATAACAATTTAATATCGGAACTCCAACTTAAACAAAAGAAACACAACCCCCCCAAATTTCCTGAACTTCTCTTACTCCTTCGAACTGAAGAGGACAGAGAGGCAGCAAAGATATTAAGGATGAAACAGCATTTGGGACCGACAAAACAGAAAGCCACCACTAATGCCCAGTTTGCCAATACTGGGGAAGAAACTAACCTCTGTACTGCGCTAACCACTCTGACTAAACAGCTCTCACAACAGATGGCAGCTATACAACAGCAGCTTGCAGCTTTGACAGCACTGCAGTGTAATGTCAAACCACCGGTTGCTGCCTGCCCAGCTTCAAAGCCCTATGGGCCGAAGAAGGTTGGTAAGAATCCAAAACCTAGCGTCTCCAGCCCTAAACCAGGGTTTTGCTTCCGCTGTGGAGAAGATGGTCACATTAAGCCACAATGTGAAAATGCACCCAATTCAGCATTGGTAAGTGCTAAGCGGAAACAATTTGACAACAAACAAAAGTGGCAGAAGCAAAAGTCCTCTGCTTCTGAGGATTTAAACTAGTTCCAGTTCCTGTTGAGGGACAAACAGGAGCTGAGCTGGACCAACCTTGTCCCGCTGAGAACAAAAAGCATGCCACGTGTGCAAAAATGCAGACAAAGACAAAGATCCACACTAGATTACCACCAGGATTAGTTGGATCCAGATGTACAGCAGAAGTCAACATCGCAGGTTGCAACTGCCCGTGTCTACTGGATACTGGTTCCCAGGTTACCACAATTCCAGTTTCGTTCTATAATGAGCATCTCTCTGATCAGCCAGTCCACCCATTGAATGAACTTCTTCATGTGGAGGGGGCTGCTGGTCAGTGTGTTCCATACCTTGGGTATGTTGAAGTTGCCATGACATTTCCAAAAGACTTTCTTGGGACTGACTTCCCAGTCCAAATGCTTGCACTTGTTGTTCCTGATGTGAGACCTGATTTTCCAACCTCAGTACTTATTGGCATGAATACAAATTCTTTATGAACAATTCTCTTCTAGTAACTGTTCATCATTCCAGGTACAGAGCAGTTCTGCAAACTCTCCAAGTGACGTGCCAACAGAATTGTAATGATCACCTTGGTGTTGTGACCACCCTTAGTAAATCTCCTGTGCTAATTCCAGCTGGCTGCACAGTTGTGGTCGAGGGTTCTGCCAAGCTTCTCAGCCCAGCTAGTCAATGTGTTGTCATTCAGCACCCGGGTTCAGGCCTGCCGGGTGGTTTGTGTGTCAGTAATTGTCTAGTCGCTCTTAAAGCTGGTACACACACTCAGGTTCCAGTTGTTGTATCAAACGGAACAGAGCAAGACATCTGCATACCAGCTTTGAGTGTCGTTGCAGAGCTGGGAGCCTATGACTGCATAGTCTCTGAGCACAGCGTGACAAACTCCCCAGATCGGGAGATGTTGTCAACACCCCTCACTTTCGATTTTGGTGAGTCACCAATACCAGCAGAATGGAGAGAACGGATCACAACAAATTTGAATGCCATGTCTGAAGTTTTTTCACATCATGACTTGGATTTTGGTTGCACTAAAGAAGTGAAGCATCATATCAAGCTCCATGACAATACCCCTTTTAAACACAAAGCAAGACCTATTCATCCCCAGGACATAGAAGCTGTTCGTAAACATCTTCGAGAGCTTCTAGATGCTGGTGTTATCAGGGAGTCGGAGTCATCATTTTCATCACCAATAGTGGTTGTCAAGAAGAAAAATGGAGACATCCGACTATGTATTGACTACCGCAAACTCAACCTTCAAACGATTAAGGATGCGTATGCATTGCCCAACTTGGAGGAATCGTTTACAGCACTCACTGGATCAAAATGGTTCTCTGTGCTTGATCTCAAATCTGGTTATTATCAGATAGAAATGGATGAAGCTGATAAAGCCAAAACCGCTTTTGTAACGCCAATTGGGTTTTGGGAGTTCAACCGAATGCCTCAAGGAGTTACTAATGCACCTTCAACGTTCCAAAGACTCATGGAGAAGTGCATGGGAGACTTGCACTTGAAAGAGGTCCTGGTGTTTTTGGATGATTTGATCATATTCTCCAACACCCTTGAGGAGCACGAAGACCGTTTGCTGAGAGTGTTGAATCGCTTGAAAGAATTTGGGTTAAAACTTTCTCCAGAAAAATGCAAATTCTTTCAGACATCCGTCAGATACTTGGGCCACATTGTTTCAGAAAATGGTGTTGAGACAGACCCAGAAAAGGTTGCCACCCTGAAATCCTGGCCAATTCCAACCAACTTGAAGACCTTGAAATCTTTTCTGGGATTCGCTGGCTACTATAGGCGTTTTATTAAGGGACATGCCATGATCGCCAAGCCACTCAACAACCTCACACGTGGGTACCCATCCACACACAAAAGCTCTAAAAATGAGACTTCTAAGGGCTCACAGTTTGATCCCAAGCAATCCTTTGGTTCCAGGTGGAGTCCTGAATGTCAGTTGGCTTTTGACACACTCATTGACAAACTTACCACTGCACCAGTTCTAGGTTTTGCTGATCCGGCACTGCCTTACATCCTCCACACAGATGCCAGCACCACCGGATTGGGTGCCGCCCTTTACCAAGAGCAAGAGGGGAGACTTAGGGTGATAGCCTATGCCAGTAGGGGTTTGTCATCCAGTGAAAGTCGTTACCCAGCTCACAAGCTTGAATTCTTGGCACTGAAGTGGAGCGTGACAGAAAAATTTCATGATTACTTGTATGGAGCAAGTTTTACAGTGGTCACGGATAACAACCCACTTACCTATATCTTGACATCAGCAAAGTTGGATGCTACCGGCCATCGTTGGCTGGCTGCTCTTTCTACTTTCTCGTTCAAGATACAGTATCGAGCCGGCAAGCAAAATCTGGATGCAGATGCACTTTCCTGTCGGCCCCATGATGGTACTTCCTCTAGTGAAACTGCTCAAAAAGATGAGGAGCTAATTAATCAGTTTACTCAACAACATCTCTCAAGCAGCAGTAATGGTGAAATATCAGCTGGAGTCGTCGATGCGATTTGCCAAAGCTGTGTTGTCAGGACCCAAGCTGAGTATAGCTTGGTCGAATCCCTGTCCATCAACACAGCAGTGCTTCCTGAGAATTACTCAGAAGATTCCCATGGACTTCCTGTTATTTCCACCATATCCCGTTCTGAGCTTTATGAAAAACGGAGAACTGATCCAACTCTCCGGGAGGTTATTCACCAGTTGGAGTCAGGAGAAAAAATTCCTCTGACAGCCAGGAAAGAGCTTCCTGAAATTCCTCTTCTCCTTCGAGAACTGAATAAATTAGAGCTGATTGATGGTATTCTCTATAGGACGAGATATGAAAATGAACAACCATCATACCAACTGGTCCTTCCGACAGAACTGCGGCAAACTGTTCTCCACAGCCTCCACAATGATATGGGCCACCTGGGAGTGGAACGGACCCTTGACCTTGCCAGGACTCGGTTCTATTGGCCAAGAATGGCTGTGGATGTGGAAAATAAAATAAAAACCTGTGGCCGGTGTATTCGCCGGAAAAGCTTGCTGGAGAAAGCTGCTCCTCTTGTTAACATTCGGACATCACGTCCACTTGAACTCATTTGTATGGATTTCCTCAGTCTCAAGCCCGATACCAGCAACACCAAAGACATCCTGGTACTGACAGATCATTTCACCAAATATGCCCTTGCCATTCCAACATCAAACCAAAAGGCAAAAACTGTGGCTAAATGTCTTTGGGAAAACTTCATCGTTTATTACGGAATTCCAGAAAGACTCCATACAGATCAAGGGCCAGACTTTGAGTCGAAATTGATAAAGGAGTTATGTGCCCTGTTGGGAGTCCAAAAGTGTCACACAACACCGTACCATCCAAGAGGAAACCCAGTAGAGAGGTTTAATCGCACTCTACTGGCCATGTTGGGAACTCTTGAACCCAAACAGAAATCCAAATGGAAACAGTTTGTAAAGCCATTCGTCCATGCATACAACTGTACCAAAAATGAAGTCACTGGCTACACCCCATACGAACTAATGTTTGGACGTTGTCCTCGTCTCCCCATTGACCTTGCTTTTAATCTTCCTGTACGTGAGAAAGAACATCAGACACATTCACAGTATATACAAGACTTAAAAGCTAAGTTGAAAGAAAGTTATCTGCTATCTTCAAAGAATGCTGCGAAGAACGCTGAGAGGAACAAGACTCGATTTGACCAACGTATTATACCATCCAAGCTGGAAGTTGGAAGCAGAGTCTTGGTGCGGAACATGAGGCTGAGAGGTAAACATAAACTTGCTGACAAATGGGAACCAGATGTCTTTGTAGTGCTGAACTGTGCCAAAGATCTCCCCGTCTACACCGTAAAACCAGAATGCAAAGACGGCCCAATTCGCACATTGCACAGAGATCTCCTTCTTCCGTGTGGGTTTCTTCCTGCAACAGAGTCAGGAACATCAGATGAGACTATTCCAATCACACCCTCTTTAACTCGTCAACAGACCAAGAAACAACA
The DNA here is from genome assembly GCF_963576455.1 of Neolamprologus multifasciatus. Lineage (NCBI taxonomy): Eukaryota > Metazoa > Chordata > Actinopteri > Cichliformes > Cichlidae > Neolamprologus > Neolamprologus multifasciatus. The sequence goes on from NC_140451.1 coordinate 17,755,094, forward strand.
GGAATCTCCTGAGTACTTTGTTGAAGAGGATGAATTGGAACCGACCTTTGTCCATCTTGCCCCGCTCCCAATGGGGTTTAGGGTGGAGAAGTCTCTCAACCCCCTACAGTCTTTTCCCAGTGGTGAGGAGGAAAAACTTCCTCCAACATCTGTACCTGAAATGGAATCAGCTGGGGAAGCTCTGTTAGGATCTCAGAGGGAAGAACCATTGGAGTTTGATGCTGATGGGACATCCGAGGAAGATTTGCTTGAAATCTTACCCGAACACGTTCTTGAAGCCGTATCTACAGACTTGTCCAATCCTGAAGTCTCTGACAGCTTAACAGGCGAGCCTAGTCCTGTGACATTACCAACTCTTAATAGCTCAGATTCGGTTCTTGACCCCCCCTCTGAGGCGGTCAACACGTCACAGATCGCCACCTAGGCGACTGCAGTATGCCCACTTAGGCAATCCATTGATATCAGTTGTTCAGTCTCTGTTACATAGTCTGTCAGATGCTTTAACCACCACAACCACCAATTCTAACCCTTCAGTCGTACACATTGTGTAGTGTTATCATGCGACGGGACGTGCATGTATTCAAGGGGGGAGGGTGTAACCCAGTGTTACATATAGTGTGAGTGTGATGCTGCTGACTTCAACTGAGGATAAATTCGGATAGTAGAAAGAATACTTTGTCAACCTCTGTAATCCCCCTTACATTCGGTCTGAAGATGAGGGGGATGACTTGTTCATCACTAGGGATGAGGTCACTGAGGTAGTTAAACAATTCCTTGGTGGCAGGATCGATAGACGGAATGAGTTCTTTAAGGCCCCAGATGTTGTAGCGCTGACTTGGTTTACACACCTCTCCAAGGTTACGTGGAGCTCTGGGGCAGTGCCTCTAGACTGGGAGAATCGGGTGGTGTTTCCCAACTTTAGGAAGGGTGACCAGTATGTGTACTCCAGCTAAAGGGAGGTCACAGTCCTCAGCCTTAACAGGAAGGTCTATGCCAGGGTACTGGGGGGCGACCGTGGCTCAAGGGATTGGGAAGCTCACCTGTAACCGGAAGGTTGCCAGTTCAATCCTCCTGCTCTCTCTCTATCCTGGTCGTTGTGTCCTTGGGCAAGACACTTTAACCTACCCTACAGTCTGCCCCAGGGCAGCTGTGGCTACAACTGCAGCTTACCTCCACCAGTGTGTGAATGTGAAAGTGAATGAATAGTGGAATTGTAAAGCGCTTTGGGTGCCTAGAAAAGCGCTATATAAATGCAATCCTGTCGGTGGCGCTGTCACTTGGTGTTCGCTCGCTCTGTGGTATAGTATCACTTCCTGTTCCTGCTCAAACACAGTGGTGTTTCTGAGTAGCTTATTTGCTTAGCAGTTTAATTAACAACTTTTAAATACATTCTTTTTTCATAGTATAATCTTCACGTGCTTCATCCGAAGCACACTTTCTGTGTACTCACTACCTAATTTATAGCCAAAGTATTCACTCACTGTCTCTGTACTGTTTCGCTAGCTTAGCTCGTAGCCGACTCGTTAGCACTATGGCTACTTCACCTGTCCCTTCTGCACTTTCTTGCTCATTGTGTCAGATGTTTAGTTACTCCTCGGCCTCCTTTAGCAGTAATGATATCTGTAACAAATGTAGCATATTTGCAGCTCTGGAGGCCAGGATTACTGAACTGGAGACTCGGCTTCGCACCCTTCACTCACCCTTAGCTAGCCAGGCCCCTGTAGCTGGTGCAGCCGAAGATAGCGTAGGCCCCGCTAGCTGTTCCCCGGCAGATCCCAAGCAGCTGTGGAAAGAGGGCGGCTGGGTAACGGTGAGGAGGAAGCATAGTCCTAAACAGAAGCCCCAGGTACACCACCAACCCGTTCATGTGTCTAACCGTTTTTCCCCACTCGGTGACACACCCGCTGGGGGTCAAACTCTGGTAATTGGTGATTCTGTTCTCAGACATGTGAAGCTAGAGACACCGGCAACCATAGACAATTGTCTTCCAGGGGCCAGAGCAGGCAACATTGAAGGAAATTTAAAACTGCTGGCTAAGGGTAAACGTAAATTCAGTAAAATCATAATTCACGTCGGCAGTAATGACACCCGGTTACGCCAATCGGAGGTCACTAAAATCAATATTGAATCAGTGTGCAACTTTGCCAAAACAATGTCGGACTCTGTAGTTTTCTCTGGTCCCCTCCCCAATCAGACCAGGAGTGACATGTTTAGCCGCATGTTCTCCTTAAATTGCTGGCTGTCTGAGTGGTGTCCCAGAAATGATGTGGGCTTCATAGATAATTGGCAAACCTTCTGGAGGAAACCTGGTCTTGTTAGGAGAGATGGCATCCATCCCACTTTGGATGGAGCAGCTCTCATTTCTAGAAATATCGACAAATTTATTAAACCCCTCAAAATATGACTATCCAGAGTTGGGACCAGGAAGAAGAGTTGCAGTCTTACACGCCTCTCTGCAGCTTCTCTCCTCCTGCTACCCCCCCCAAAAACCCATCTCCATAGAGACTGTGTCAGCTTCCAAAAAGACAAAAAACAAACTAAAAACCAGCAACAAACAACTTAAACATAAACAATTACAAAGAAAGAACAATACAGTATCCACATCTGAACCAAAGAGTAAAACAGTGAAATGTGGATTATTAAATATTAGGTCTCTCTCCTCCAAGTCTCTGTTAGTACATGACTTAATAATTGATCAACAAATTGATTTACTCTGCCTTACAGAAACTTGTTTGCATCAGGATGATTATGTTAGTTTAAATGAATCAACACCCCCGAGTCATTCTAACTACCAGAAATCTCGAAGCACAGGTCGAGGGGGCGGTGTGGCAGCAATTTTTCACACCAGTCTATTAATTAATGAAAGACCAAGACAGACTTTTAATTCATTTGAAAGCCTGATGCTTAACATTGTCCACCCCAGCTGTGAAACTCAGAAACCAGTCTTACTTGTTATCATCTATCGTCCACCTGGGCCTTACACAGAGTTTCTGTCTGATTTCTCAAACTTTATATCTAATCAATTGGTTTCTCTCAAAATGTAAAAGAACCCACCCACCACTTTAATCACACTCTAGATCTTGTTTTAACATATGGCATAGAAACTGAACATTTAACAGTGTTTCCTGAAAACCCTCTCCTGGCTGATCATTTCCTGATAACCTTTACATTTACAATAATTGATTACACAGCAGTGGAGAGTAGACTTTATCAAAGTAGATGTCTTTCTGAAAGCGCTGTAACTAAGTTTAAGAATATAATCCACCCACTGTTATCATCGTCAATGCCCTGTACCAACACAGAGCAGAGCAGCTATCTGAACGCTACCCCAACAGAGGTCGATTATCTTGTTAATAATTTCACCTCCTCACTACGTACGACTCTGGATACTGTAGCTCCAGTGAAAACTAAGGTCTCTAATCAGAAGTACCTGACCCCGTGGTATAATTCTCAAACACGTACCCTAAAGCAGATGACTCGTAATCTGGAGAGGAAATGGCGTGTCACAAATTTAGAGGATCATCATTTAGCCTGGAGAAATAGTTTGTTGCTTTCTAAGAAAGCCCTCCGCAAAGCCAGAACAGCTTACTACTCATCACTGATTGAAGAAAATAAGAATAACCCCAGGTTTCTCTTCAGCACTGTAGCCAGGCTGACAAAAAGTCAGAGCTCTTTTGAGCCAACCATCCCTTTAACGTTAACCAGTGATGGCTTCATGAACTTCTTCACAAATAAAATTTTTATCATTAGAGAAAAAATTACCAATCATCATCCCACAGATGTAATATTATCTACAGCTACTCTTAGTACCATTGATGTTAAGTTAGACTCTTTTTCTCCAATCGATCTTTCTGAGTTAACTTCAATAATTACTTCCTCCAAACCATCAACGTGTCTTTTAGACCCCATTCCTACAAAACTGCTCAAAGAAGTCCTGCCATTGATTAATTCTTCGATCTTATATATGATCAACCTATCTCTAATAATCGGCTATGTACCACAGGCCTTCAAGGTGGCTGCAGTTAAACCTTTACTCAAAAAGCCATCTCTAGATCCAGCAGTCTTAGCTAATTATGCCAATCTCCAACCTTCCTTTCATATCAAAAATCCTTGAAAGAGTAGTTGTCAAACAGCTAACAGATCATCTGCAGAGGAATGGTTTATTTGAAGAGTTTCAGTCAGGTTTCAGAGTTCATCACAGCACAGAAACAGCTTTAGTGAAGGTTACAAATGATCTTCTTATGGCCTCTGACAGTGGACTCATCTCTGTGCTTGTCCTTCTTGACCTTAGTGCAGCATTCGATACTGTTGACCATAATATCCTATTAGAGCGATTAGAACATGCTGTAGGTATTACAGGTATTGCACTGCAGTGGTTTGTATCATATCTATCTAATAGACTCCAATTTGTACATGTAAATGGAGAGTCCTCTTCACACACTGAGGTTAATTATGGAGTTCCACAGGGTTCAGTGCTAGGACCAATTCTGTTTACATTATACATGCTTCCCCTAGGCAGCATCATTAGAAGACATAGCATACATTTTCACTGCTATGCAGATGACACCCAGCTCTATCTGTCCATGAAGCCAGATAACACACACCAATTAGTTAAACTGCAGGAATGTCTTAAAGACATAAAGACTTGGATGGCCACTAACTTTCTGCTTCTTAACTCAGATAAAACTGAGGTCATTGTACTCGGCGCTGAAAAGCTTAGAAATATGGTATCTAACCAGATTCTAAGATAAAACTTTATTAATCCCTCGGGTAGGTTCCTCTGGGAAATTTGATTCTTACTCTGGATGGCATTACCTTGGCCTCCAGTAACACTGTGAGGAACCTTGGAGTCATTTTTGACCAGGATATGTCCTTCAACGCACATATTAAACAAATATGTAAGACTGCGTTCTTCCATTTGCGCAACATCTCTAAAATTAGAAATATCCTGTCTCAGAGTGACGCTGAAAAACTAGTTCATGCATTTATTACTTCCAGGCTGGACTACTGCAATTCATTATTATCAGGATGTCCAAAAAACTCACTGAAAAGCCTTCAGCTAATCCAAAATGCTGCAGCAAGAGTACTGACAGGGACTAGAAAGAGAGACCATATTTCTCCTGTTTTGGCTTCCCTTCATTGGCTTCCTGTTAAATCCAGAATTGAATTCAAAATCCTGCTCCTCACATACAAGGTCTTAAATAATCAGGCCCCATCTTATCTTAATGACCTTGTAGTACCATATCACCCTATTAGAGCACTTTGCTCCCGCTCTGCAGGCCTACTTGTTGTTCCTAGAGTATTTAAAAGTAGAATGGGAGGGAGAGCCTTCAGTTTTCAGGCCCCTCTTCTGTGGAACCAGCTTCCAGTTTGGATTCGGGAGACAGACACTATCTCTACTTTTAAGATTAGGCTTAAAACTTTCCTTTTTGCTAAAGCATATAGTTAGGGCTGGACCAGGTGACCCTGAATCCTCCCTTAGTTATGCTGCAATAGATGTAGGCTGCCGGGGGATTCCCATGATGCATTGAGTTTTTCCTTTCCAGTCACCTTTCTCGCTCACTATGTATTAACAGACCTCTCTGTATTGAATCATATCTGTTATTAACCTCTGTCTCTCTTCCACAGCATGTCTTTTATCCTGTCTTCCTTCTCTCACCCCAACCGGTCGCAGCAGATGGCCGCCCCTCCCTGAGCCTGGTTCTGCCGGAGGTTTCTTCCTGTTAAAAGGGAGTTTTTCCTTCCCACTGTCGCCAAAGTGCTTGCTCATAGGGGGTCATATGATTGTTGGGTTTTTCTCTGTATCTATGAAGCGCCTTGAGGCGACTTTTGTTGTGATTTGGCGCTATATAAATAAAATTGAATTGAATTGAATCATTATTACTGGAAACGAGAGTTCATAATTCTCTTGGATCTTTGGATTCAGGATAAGCAATGTGGTTTTCGTCCTGTTTGGGGAACAGTGGACCAGATCTTTATTCTGTAGTCCTGTCAGTTTACAGCGAAGTGTGAAGTGGTGTGAATGTACCACTCCAAGTCTGTGGCCATAGGCCTCAGGCAGAAAAGAGTGTTTAGCCTGAGCCAAAATAAATAGTATACGTTTCTCTGGGTGTTGTTCACAAGTGAAGTGAGAAACTGACAGATGGATTGGGGGTGATGCTGCAGTAATGTAGATGCTACTCAGGTCTGTAGTAGTAAAAAGAGAGCTGAGCTTTAAAGCAAACCTATCGATTTAGCAGTCAGTCTATGTCCCCAACCTCACCTATTGTCATGAGTCTTTGGGTAGTGACCAAAAAAATGAAATCATGTCTACAAATGGTGGAAATGAGCTTTCTCTTAAGGGTGGCTGGTGTCGGGTGAAAAGGGGTGTTTTACTTCATTTTTAGCAGAATCATCATCATTATATCAGAATCATTTAATAAGCATTGCATTAAACATTGATTGAAGCTATTGACATTACATTTAACCTTTGTATTACAGTGATTGTTATAACCTGGTGTTAATCTTTTATTTACAGGTGTCAGAATAATTATATGATCTCTCTTTGCAGGTGTAAACATGATCACCTTATACATATGGCAGTTTGTTGCTTATTATAGAGTTGTGCCCGAGTTAATAAAGGTCAAAAACTTCAGTCAGCGTTATGACTGGCTGATCCATGGTGTGGGATGACTTTGGGCCCAGGAGGTTGCACGCGCTTACATAACACTGATATTATGTGATTCCTTGTGATTTTTTATTCAGTTATATCTTTTTATTAAGTTTTTAAGTAATGGTAGTTCGTTAAACCAATCTTCATTTAATATTGTATCCCTGACTCAGCGTGTTATATACAGGTCAACTTGATAATTTGGAAAACCTTGCAGCTGTAATGTTGTGTCTCCGTAGGGGACAGTTTGCTCCAAGGAGAGGCGCTGGAGCCAGTGTCTGTCCTCGAGACGAAGAGAATGTTTTTCTTGATGTGTCTAAAGTTGTCAATATTGACTGTATTGCACTATCTGTACGCATGAGGGGGCGTTCTAATACCCTGATTTTCATAAAACCATGAGTGTGTGGAGTTTGTATTGAGATCTGATGCTGTCTGATGTATGGTGTCCATCTCCCACGCGTGTGTTCATTAAATCATCGTTTGACTTGACCCGGCCGGACCAGTGTTGTTATTTTGGGTTTTCCTCCTGTATTCCTCCTCAATATTTGAATCCGTAACAGTTTTGGGGGCTCGTCCTGTGGTATTGAGGAGGAAGGTTTGGAGGTTTGGACGGTCCGAGGTGGTCGAACGGGCAGGCACGAGCCAGTGGTCTGACGTGAGTGGGCAGGCCAGCACATCTAAAGGTAAGGCACAACCTGTTGAATGTAAATCCAAACTGTGCCAAATTGGATTGTATAAATTAAAAGTCTATTCACTGAAATTACTGGTGAAGGCCTGTTTTGATTTTGATGAAAAATCTCATGAGTGTTGAAATTTGAAGTAACGTTACAAGTAAAAATACTGAGTTAGAGTCTCAGGTAAAGGTAAAAACACTGAGTTAGAGTCTCAGGTAAAGGTAAAAACACTGAGTTAGAGTCTCAGGTAAAGGTAAAAACACTGAGTTAGAGTCTCAGGTAAAGGTAAAAACACTGAGTTAGAGTCTCAGGTAAAGGTAAAAATACTGAGTTAGAGTCTCAGGTAAAGGTAAAAATACTGAGTTAGAGTCTCAGGTAAAGGTAAAAATACTGAGAGTCTCAGGTAGTTGGATAGGGAATTGGTCATTTTGTGAGTTAGAGTCTCCATTGGTCTAAAGATTGCATCTGTGTTGGTCATGTTGCGAGTTAGAGTCTCCATTGTCCATAACGTTGCATCTGCCTCAGTCATACTCTTGTTTTTGGGTGTTGTCTGTTGTTTAAAAGTATTATAAATTTGTGAGAACGGTGGTTAAAGTCCACTAGGAAGCGCAGTGCTCAGAGGTAACGCTTGCCAAGGCCAGGGACGCCTAGGCCTTGTCCTCTTTGAGGGATAGTCAGTTGGTCACTGTGGAGCTTGGGGCACTCCAGAATAACTAGGAGTTAGAGTCTCCTTACCGTGTTGAACGGTATCTGCGCTTTTTTGGGCACTGTAAATTGACTTGGGGACTTTAGAGATGAGGCCAGATACAGTTAGAGTCTGATACTGGTTAATTGATTACAAAAAAGTTGGACTTTCTTCGGTTGGACCCGTTATCTTAAATTTGTCAAAATTGTGTAGGCGCTAAAACTTTCAGGCCTGAGAGTGAGTGTAAATATAAGACGTCTGTGTAAAATAAAATAGAGAGTTGAGTGTGAAACGAGGCTGTGTGTGACGATAGCGTGCTGCAGCGCTGCGAGCTATGATTGGATTGTGTGTGTGAACATGCAAATGACGTGGCTGCTGTGAGGTACACAGAGGACGTTCATTTTTGTTTAGAGTGTGATTGACTGTTATAATTACGCTTTGCAAGTATTGTTAAAGCCCTGTAAATAACATGCTGGTTTTGTGTATTATGATAATATAAATGAGTTTTGAATATTGCTGTGAATATATGATTAATGACTGTGGTTGGCATATTTCTCTTGTGTTGCATGGCTGAAAAGTGGAAAGTTTAAAATGCTTTTGATTCAAGCAAGATATATATGAAGTTATAAGACTGTGAGCGTCTTTTTCTTTCAGTGTGAGACTATAGACAAGTATGCTTGATTAACCCAGTTGCTTTCTTGTGATAATATAAGATATAATACATATAACTCTGAGTTATTGTGGTGTATGCGGAGGTGAGTGTTTACAATTTGGATCAAATTGTAGTGAATTAATTTGAGACAAAATTTAAGTGTACTTAGAAAACCACACATTTATTCCCCTAGAAGAATCTTAATCAATAATACCATTAGATAAAATTGTTAAAAGGTTATGAGCTGTCTTGATACAGAGAAAGTGGAGTTTGTCACCCTAAAAAGGATGGAATGATGCTCTACCTCTGTGTTCAAGTCTAGACATAAGTTTAAGTACATATGAGCCACTAATAAGCGTGACATAATCCATAAGGAATAAATAAATAAAAATATATTTGTTGAATAACTTTAACAGAAGTGAATCTATGAGCACGCAATAAAGTGGACTTGTGAAAAGTAAGAAATTCATTTACATTCACACACATATTTGAAGAAAAAAAAAAAAAAAGAAACCACTCAATATTGATAAATTCCTGTTCATATAAAGTTATATAAAAAACCTAATAATGTTGCGATCAGCGTCCTGTCACATTGAAGTTACAGGGGTAGAGGGGCGTCTGGAGGTGAATTGTGACTGTTCTGCACAGACAGAAGAGGGAGATGCCCCTTATGAGGTGTCAGTAAGTTCAGAAATAGATCTGGACGACTTAGATCTATATATTAGTCGATGTTTACTTTTATTTAAAGGGGTGATTGAACTAGCCATACAGGCGGATGACCCCGAGTATGAAGTCACAGAGGCGGCTATGTTTGTTTTCTCCATGGTACAAGCGGTAATAACCGGTACTGAATTTGATATGCTTTCTTAAAATTTGTGGAGTTAGTGGTGGAGAAGTCCCGAAGTGAGAAATTATTTAAAAGGAGATAATTGGCTTTTTGAAATTGTGTGGCTGACATGAATTGTTTGTGACTGTATGTTTGAAATGGTTAATGGTGTCTGGAGTAAATGAGACTAAGTGGAGTTTGATTGTTCAGTGTTGAAGTAAAATAAGTAAAATGGTGAACTATTGAGGAGTTTGGGTTTGACTGGTTCATTACTCTCCCACCGGTTAAAATAGAATGGTGTTTATTTATCATTATGTGATGCGAGAGCGCCTTGACGCAGGTTTTGTGGCGACTTGGTGTGGTGAGAAGGTGTTAAACTGTGTGGCTGTAGCGTGCATAAAGTACAGCACACAATGTATTTGGTTTTATTAAATTAAATGGGAGAGTGAAACATTGTGATTGAGTGTGAACATTAATAAAACCACGGTCAACTCTCTGACGCACTGGGTTAATTGTGTGTCACCGAGCAGGTCTGGAGGAGACTGTGACCGTTGGAGTGGTGAGATTAATTCTGAGAACTCTAAAGAAGACGTAGTGGGGTGACCCAGGAGGAGGAGTCGAGTAACGTCATTAAAAGGGAGGTAAGCCTGTGTTTCAGGAAAATGGCAAACAGCTCCAGCGCGACATCTAGTGGGTCTAGGGCATTTAGGCCTATGGAGGAGCAACTGCAACAGCTAAAAAAAGCCATTCGCTTGGCTTTCCCTGGATCATTAAAAATAGCGGAGAAAGAATGCAAAATGATGGATGTGGAGGTAAGGAAAATTATTGCCTCCCAACAGAGAGGGCTGGAGGAGAAGATAGCCCTAAACATTGTGTTTAAAACGGAAGGAGAGAGATGCGAACAGAAACTGGAACAACTGGAAAAGGAAACAGAGGGACGTTCAGTTAACCAGAAAGCAAAAAAAGAAATCAAGAATCTAAAGGAGACCCATGCAAAGTGCTGTAAATGGCTGTTCCTGTGGAATGGAGCATCATCTTGGATGATGGAGGATGTCATGGAGGAAACAGGAGACATGGAAAATGTCATGGAGTCATTGAAACAGCTGAAGGAGGAAAATAAAAAGATAAAGAGCCAAATGAAGGATTTAATGTCAAACCCAGAAGATGCTAACAAACCTCACACACCAAAATTATATACTTGGGCCGCAGTATCACCTAGTGCCCCACCACATTCATACATCATGCCTGTGATGACTCTTGGTGGGGGAAAAGTTCATGGTCCAGATGGACAAACTGGAGTGGTTCTTGGAGGAATAGCGGACGTTGAATATACCAGCCCACCTACAGTTCGTCCCAAGGAAAGGTCAAGGACAGTTAAATGTCAGCCCCAAAGTGGGGGAGGGAGAATGGTAGCCTCAGCTGCAGATGAAGGCTTAACCTCGCCTCCCCGCCCACTAAGTAAAGAAAAAATGTCAGACTCAGAAGTAATAATGGAAGAACAGCCAAGTTACAGTGGACAGACTGAACAGACCCTTAAAATGGAGGATACAATGTCAACGGAGGATGGAAGTGAACGGTCAACCTTTCAGGAGTTGCCAACACCAGTACGAGAAGGGCAGACCCAAACCAGTAGGTCAGAGAAACCTGACACAACGGCTAAGGACAGAAACTGGAGAGGAGAAGTCTATGGCCGGATGCATGAAAATCCAAATGCATTAATGGAAGTAATAAAAACGCTAAAAGACGTCAAGAAAAAACTGACTGAAGCTAAGCCAGAGAAGGAGAGTGAAGATGGTGCGACTTCATCAGAAGAGGAGAGTGATGAGGAAAAAGACAGAGTAGTTGAGTCAGACTCAAATGTAGGCAGAAATTTGAGACCGAGACGTGGAGGAATAGAAGCGAGAAGGCCCATGTTTCAAAGTTCAAGAGGAAAGAAACAGGTGGTTCACTATAAAAAAGTGTCCTTAGAGCCAGGAGCTGCTGGCCCTAGTTATAATCTCCCTTTAATAGCAGGTTCAAAAAATGAACCACTGTACCGCCCATATAAAATAAGAGATTTGGAAGCATTGGTTAAACAACTTCCACCTATAACTGAGGGAGGAGCGAGTTGGTTAAGAACATTAAGTAGATTGACCGAAAGCCAGGAACTTGCCATTGGCGATTTCCGTGCTATTGCTGGCCACTGTATGCTCGGTGGTGGGCTAGCTGATGTAGAGGCTATAGCCCATACAACTCGGTATGCAAATGATCTGCCATACCATGAAGTGCAATGTGCCTTATCTGACGCAGTCCGTGAGAAGTACCCAACCCCTAATATTGGAGCTATACCTAAAATAAATTGGGACCCCCAACATACACCTAGGGAGTTTTTAGCAAAAGCCAAAGAGCAGTGGTTGTCAGAAACAGGTATCCATCCAGGTAATGAAGGTGAGCATCGTGCGTGGTTCCGTTCTGCGGTGCTGGCAGGGCTGCCCAACCAAGTAAAAGCTGACTTAGAGAAAAATCCAGATTTTGCTGTAGCAGACTCTGTGCAGTGGGAAAGACATGTAACACACCGGTTGCAGGAGGAACAAGATACCGCGAACAGACAAAAAAAAGACTTGGAAGAAGCGCAAGCGTGGTTGCTAAAATTGCAGGTGGCAGAAGCAAAAAACAAAGCCGGAGAGAAAAAGAGAGAGGAAAAGGAGAACGCAAAGAAAATAATGATAGCTGGGCCCCGGCCTGGTCTCGTGCCTGAATGGCCAGAGGGAGACCCGGGTCTGTGCTCTGATGACAGGTGGCCCGTCAATGCACCAAGGCAGCGTCAACCCATAGGGAATTGGGGAACCGGTGGTCCGCAAAGAGGGCGTGGTGGATCAGTGAGGGGAGTGCAAAGAGCTCGTGGAACAGGGAATCCCACTAACATGCCTTGGAATGCCTGTTGGAGATGTGGAGCAGAGGGACACTGGAGTAGAGAGTATCCAGAATCTTTTCAAAGCTATCCAAGGAGAGGCTATCGACCCCAGGCACGTGGACCTCAAAGAGGAGGAAATGGATACAGGGGAGCATATCAAGCCCCAAACCCAAGTGCAGCGCCAGTCGCTCAGTACCCAGTGGCTGACTGGGGCTGGGAACAGGAGCAGTACTGAAGGAGCCCGGAGAGACCAAACAGCATGGGGATGGCAGACCCTATGCTGTCAATGACCGTGGAAGGGACAGAATTGCCCTTTCTAGTGGACACTGGAGCAACATATTCCACATTGAGAGCAACACCAGACTGTGCCACACTTTCCTATCACACAGTTAATGTGGTGGGTTTTTCCGGGGTCCCAATGACTCTGCCATTGACCGATCCAGCTGTGACAAAGCTGGGAAAGCAGACTGTGAAACATCAATATGTGGTGTCACCTCAAGTGCCAGTGAATCTCATGGGCAGGGACCTGCTCGTGAAGCTGGGAGCTACTATCATGTGCTCTGCAGATGGACTGTCTGTTACTCTGCCAGGAGGACAGCATTTCCCGTGCCTGGGAACAAACTCAAAGACTCAGTATCTGCTTCAGAACTGTGAACAACCCAAAGCTGACATTTACTGGGGAAGGCTGCTGGAGGAAGGCATTCTAAGTCAATTCCAACTGTGGAGACCCTGGATAATGAGCTTGGCAGTTTACTCCCCACCACGAGATCCATACCACGTCACTCTTTTTTATGACAGGGAAAATGATGACACCTATCGTGAACTATTCCAGTCTGATCTTGAGGGTCAGATCTGGAATGTGCAAACAAATAACATTTACATTGGGCCAGAAGGTGTAGCCGCGGCTGTAAAATTAACTGATGAACAACTGCCTTGGTATAATGTGGGAGAAAATTCGGCCCCTCACATTACATTGGCGGTCCACGAAGGTCATGGAGCATGTGATCTGGGACCAATGGTCAGGCGGGCGCTGGACAACGCAGGGTGGCAAAGCACCCAAATTCCAAATTTATGTTATGCACCAAATTCTAAAATCTATCGTATAACTTGTATGTCTAATGATGTAGTGACCCTTGAACATCAAGAAATTTCAGAAACACATGGAAGAGAGAGAGCAGATCATCCTGATGCAGTTGCTGAACTGTCAAAACTGCCTGACAGTTTGTGGTCCAAAGGGCCCGCAGATGTTGGCCTGGCCACCTGTTCGCCTATCCTGTTCCACCTGAAATCAAACACACCAATCAACAGACCGCAGTATAAACATAAACCTGAAGCAGAAGAGGGAATTGCAGAAACAATTGAAGGGCTGTTAAATGTCGGAGTGTTAGAGCCATCTTACTCACATTGGAACACACCAATTCTACCGGTGGAGAAATCTGGAACAGGAAAGTATCGTATGGCACATGATTTGCGTGCCATTAATGCCATATTGCACACTAACACTGTACCTGTTCCAAACCCTTACACTGCACTATCAGATATTAAGTGTGTGACCAAAAGTGGTTCACTTGTATTGACCTAGCAAATGCATTCTTTTGTCTTCCACTGCATGAGTCACTGAGAGACATTTTCTCATTCACATACAGAGGCAAAAAATTCAGATACACACGTCTACCACAAGGTTTTGCACTTTCTCCTGGCATTTCAATCAGGTGCTCAAAGAGGCCCTGTCAACATGTAATTTGCCAGATGGATGTACATTGATTCAATATGTTGATGATCTTCTCATTGCAGCCCCGTCAGCAGCGGATTGTGCGGCAGCCTCGCTTGTCGTGTTGAATAGATTGGCGGAGTGTGGCTTCAAAGTGAGTAAAGAACAGTTGCAATTGGTTCGACCTGAGGTAACATTTTTGGGTCGGGTAATCGCACACAAATCAGTGGGTTTAATGAACACACACAGAGACCAAATTCTGACACACCCAAACCGCGAACAGTGAGAGAAATGCTTTCTTTCCTTGGTTTGACAGGTTACAGCAGAAAGTTCATTCCTGACTATGTAGGTAAAACTGCCCCTTTAAGGGACCTACTGAAGCAAGTTGGCGTTCGAAATCTTAAGGCTGAATTGCCTTGGACGCCTGACACTGAAATCGCGTTTATTGCATTAAAACAGGATCTGTCAAGAGCATCTGATTTGGTTACACCTAATTATGATGAGCCATTCTATTTGGATATTTCCGAAACAAACTCCGTCGTAAACGGGGTGTTGTTTCAGAAAAAAGGGGGGAGTAGGGATGTTCTCATGTATGTTAGTATAAAACTACATCCAACAGAAGCAAGACATCCCACATGCACACAACATGCAGCAGGGGTTGCCAAAGTCATTCAGAAGACAGCACATGTAGTGAGAGGACATCCACTAAAAATACTCACTACACATAGTATAGTGGCGTACGTGAACTCACAAGCATTTAGTATGACACCACGGGCGCAACAGAAATTGAGTAAAGTTTTGGAGGCTCCAAATTTGACATTCACACATGAAGGAATTAACATGGCAGATTTAATGGGAGCAGGGGAACCACATGACTGCGTCAAAAGAGCACAGGTTGAAGAAAAAATTAGAGAGGATCTGAAGGCGGAACCTATACCTGGAGCTGAGGATTGGTTCACAGATGGATGTTGCCACAGAGATGAAGAAGGACTAAAAACCGGCTATGCGGTGGTCTGTAGAGTAGGAAATGAGTATCAGGTCAAAGAAGCAGGAAGGATTGAGGGACAGCAGTCGGCTCAGAGAGCTGAAGTGATAGCCCTAGCTCGAGCTTTGAGGTTAGCTAAGGATATGAGAGTGAACATCTACACTGACTCAGCGTATGCATTCGGAGCAGCGCACGTGGAGCTGCCTCAATGGAAAAGAGCAGGATTCAGAACAGCAACCAACGCACCTATTTGCCACAAGAAGGAAATGGAGGAATTGGAGGAGGCCTTGGGCGATCCAAGAGAAGTGAGTATCATAAAATGCAAAGGGCACTCACAAGGAACCAGCATGGCGGCAAAAGGAAACCAGAAAGCGGACGAAGCCGCAAAGGAGGCAGCAGGCTATAAAGGACGGAGACAAATGATACAGGTAATTGCAGAAGAGGAAGGGCCAATTAACCAAACGGAGGAGGTCAAACAGGCCCAGGAGGAGGCATCCCCAGAGGAAAAGGGGGTGTGGAAAAACAAGGGAGCCTGGCAGGATGGAGGCTTGTGGAGGGGGCCAGACGGGCGTCCCGTGCTAACAGACGAAATGGCGAAACAGAAGGTGAGCGAGGCCCACGGGCTTGGACACGTCGGAATAGCACAGATGGAGAGAAATCTGTGTCACTGGTGGCACCCTAACCTCAGAGAAATGATAAGGGAGAAGGCCAAAATGTGTCTAATCTGTGGAGCACACAATCCCAAGCCAGTGATCAAACCAGAATTGGGTAAGTTCCGGATGCCTGAGAGGCCGGGAGAGGAGATTGTCATTGATTTCACTGATATGATTGATTCAGGCCCTGGTGGTCTTCGTTATTTGTTGGTGTGTGTAGATGTACTGACCGGCTGGCCAGAGGCATGGGCGACTAAAAAGGAAGATGCGAGGACCGTGATCAAATGTTTAATCAATCATTATATTCCTCGACATGGGTTCCCTAAAAGAATTCGATCAGATAATGGAACCCACTTTAAAAATCAAGATTTGGCAAAGGTGGAAAAAATGTTGGGAGTTCAGCACAAATTTGGAACAGTGTATCATCCTCAATCCCAAGGGAAAGTAGAAAGGATGAACTTAAATTTGAAAAATAAATTAGCTAAAATCTGTGCGCAAACAGGGCTCAATTGGGTCGCGGCCCTGCCGATTGCGTTGATGACCATAAGATGTTCTGTTAATCAGTCCACAGGTTTCACGCCATACGAGCTGCTGACTGGGAGACAGTTTCCGGCACCTTGGACGGTGGGCCCGGTCGAACAGGGCACGAGAGGGAACAGGTCCCACGCAGACTATTGGAACGAGTTAAAGGCGCTTGTGTCCAGCTTCACAAAGCAGGTGGCTTGTGAAAAACCCCCAGGAGAAGGAGAGGTCCCAGACGCGAGAGTGGTGTGGCTGAAGGTCATCAAACGCAAGTGGAAGGAACCTCGTTGGACTGGCCCATACGAGGTGTTTGCCCGGACGGCGAAAGCGGTTCAACTGAAAGGGAAAGGCGACAACTGGTACCACTGGTCGCAGTGTACCCCGGCACACGACAGCTGGGTGGAAAAAATTGCAACTCCACCCAACACAGGTGAAAAACAGAGGCAGAATAAACCCTCACACCTGTGCAACGGGCCGACCGGTAGTCTACCTGGGAGGCCGAAGAACGAAGACCAGCTTAGGAGGAAGTCACCGCGACAGCAAAAAGGAGCGGTATCAAATTGAAGATTTCACATAAAGGCTTTGATAAGAAGAGTTTTGAACTTGTATGTAAAAAAAAACAAAAACAAAAAAAAAACAAAAAACAAGTCACACATGATACAATGCCATCACAACAATCAGAAACCTGTGATGCGAGAGAAGTTACAAAAATTAACAAAATGTTACTTCGTTTGATGTTAACTATGTTATTAAACACCGCTATATGTTTTTTGGTTTATTTGTTGCAGACCGGCCCACGCAGACTGTCTGAGCACGGAGGTCATTCCAGCCCAGCGCCACTCGATATACCACTCAGTGAACTCAAGTCGCGGGCGAGAATGAAGCGCGAAATCTCTGGTAAAACGGATGAGTGTCTCAGCACTTATGGTGGTTTAGAATTAGATTATGTTAACGGCTCCACAACCTCTTTTACATTTGATTTGTGTGATGTTTTTAACTGTAAGGGCGCGAGCGGCAATTGGAGGGGATATAATGTGTGGATCTGCTGGGATTACTCAGTGAGTACACACTGCGAAAGGGGAAATCGGCCTTATGACGGGTGGTGTAGGAATTGGAATCAGGTAAAGGGTTATACTGGGGAAAATTGGGAACCGTCAGAATTAGGACCAGGAAATGAGCTTAAACTTCAAAGGGATTACAGTCCATCTAAAAATCTGTTGACTTTGTCATTGGGGAATTGGCAGCGGGAAAAACCTGTATATTTAGTTGTGGGCGTGGAAACTGCAGGAGTTGATCCAAAAAGGTTAATTAAAGTTAATTTCTTAGAAAAACATAACATAGTACAGTCAGTTAGAAAAGAAACAGCAACACACGTGACTTTCAATCCAATCAACTCTGTTACTTCTCTTACAGGCCAGAAGGGAAGCGGGTCGTCGGAGGCGGTACCAGAGGAGCAGGAACCAAACGGTAGACGGGTCCTGTCGGTGGACTATAGCACACTAAAACCTCGAGATTTGATTGAACGCGCCACCGGGTTCAGTGACAGTAACATCTGGCTGGACTGGATGGCTCAAAATGCGAGAGAACAAAAATTGTCTAATTGTGTAGCTTGTGCTTCCGCTAGACCGCGTTTGTTCACAGAGCCTGCGCCACTGCATCCAGAGGATCAGTGGGGCTATAATTGCATGTTGCGAATGACGAGAGAAGTAGTGAATAGTGGGAATTGCACTGTTTTGTCCAGTTTATTTCCCCCTATCCACAAATACACCCAAGTAGGACCGTTTATGCCTAGAAAGGATAATTATACGTGTTTTAAGTTCTCCACGGATAAAGTAAAGTATAATTTGGGAGAAATTGATCCCAGTTGGTGTTCTCTTACACACCTGGGGAGGACCACAAATAATGTAAGTGATGCATCTACATTGATTGGAACCTGGGCCAGGAGCGGGCTGTATTATTATTGCGGCCACAAGACTCTTTTGGTTCGTGTTCCTCTGGGAAGCGTGGGGACGTGCGCGATGGTGAGACTAGGAGCGCCACTTATGCTAATTGGAAATCAGGTAAAAGCGACCCCACAGCGCAACACACACACATTGGCAGCCAGACGCAAGAGACACATTTTGCTAAAAAGACAAATTGATGGAACACATGTTTATGACCCTAGAATGAATTCACCAACCTGGATCGACTCCATTGGAGTGCCCAGGGGGGTTCCAAGTGAATATAAACTTGCTGACCAAATAGCAGCCGGTTTTGAAAATCTTCCAATAATCTCTGCTTTCTTTCCAGTGACCCCAAACAAGAACGTAGACAGGATTAATTATGTTCATTATAATGTGCTGAGACTCTCTAACCTGACCAGAGACGGGATGGAGGGGTTAGCGGAGCAGGTGGGTCCCACCTCATTAATGGGTGTGCAAAATAGGATGGCCCTTGATATGCTATTAGCAGAAAAAGGGGGCGTTTGTGCCATGTTTGGAGATCAGTGCTGCACCTTCATTCCAAACAACACCGCTCCGGACGGCTCAGTGACTCGGGCTCTTGAGGGCTTAAAGAGCCTGTCTGAAACGATGCATGATCACTCAGGAGTCGACAATCCGCTGGAGGGCTGGATGGACTCGGTGTTCGGACGGTGGAAAGGGCTTGTGCTTTCGGTCATGCTTACTTTGTCTGTTTTGGTGGGTATTTTTGTTATTTGTGGGTGTTGTTTCATTCCTTGTGCCAGAGCATTGTTAGAGAAAGTGATCACAAGGGCAGTGGACCCTAGAGTTGTGACTCCGATGTCCATGATGCCATTGATGCACGTAGAACAGGCTGTGTAGATCAAGAATTGATATAACATTTGGTGTTGTGACCTCTGGATTCTCCTAGAGGTCAACAGAGGGAATTGTCGGGTGAAAAGGGGTGTTTTACTTAATTTTTAGCAGAATCATCATCATTATATCAGAATCATTTAATAAGCATTGCATTAAACATTGATTGAAGCTATTGACATTACATTTAACCTTTGTATTACAGTGATTGTTATAACCTGGTGTTAATCTTTTATTTACAGGTGTCAGAATAATTATATGATCTCTCTTTGCAGGTGTAAACATGATCACCTTATACATATGGCAGTTTGTTGCTTATTATAGAGTTGTGCCCGAGTTAATAAAGGTCAAAAACTTCAGTCAGCGTTATGACTGGCTGATCCATGGTGTGGGATGACTTTGGGCCCAGGAGGTTGCACGCGCTTACATAACACTGATATTATGTGATTCCTTGTGATTTTTTATTCAGTTATATCTTTTTATTAAGTTTTTAAGTAATGGTAGTTCGTTAAACCAATCTTCATTTAATATTGTATCCCTGACTCAGCGTGTTATATACAGGTCAACTTGATAATTTGGAAAACCTTGCAGCTGTAATGTTGTGTCTCCGTAGGGGACAGTTTGCTCCAAGGAGAGGCGCTGGAGCCAGTGTCTGTCCTCGAGACGAAGAGAATGTTTTTCTTGATGTGTCTAAAGTTGTCAATATTGACTGTATTGCACTGTATCTGTACGCATGAGGGGGCGTTCTAATACCCTGATTTTCATAAAACCATGAGTGTGTGGAGTTTGTATTGAGATCTGATGCTGTCTGATGTATGGTGTCCATCTCCCACGCGTGTGTTCATTAAATCATCGTTTGACTTGACCCGGCCGGACCAGTGTTGTTATTTTGGGTTTTCCTCCTGTATTCCTCCTCAATATTTGAATCCGTAAACACTGGCTCTCTCTTTAAGATAGCATGAAAAGTGCAGTCATTGGAGAGGGGCTCCGAGTACTGCTGCTACTCCTCCACATCAAAAGGAGGGAGGCCCCAAAGTAGATCCAGCACATGCTGGAGAGATCATGTCTCTCAGCTGGCCTGGGAATGCTTTGGTGTTCCCCAGATAAGTTGGAGGAGGTGGCTGGGGAACACCAAAGCATTCCCTCATGCTAGACAGTATGGACATTGCTCATTGGATTACTATTAAAGTCTATGCTTTTTCCCAACAGGGTAATGGTGCTTGATGCTGGAAAAATAGTGGAATTTGATTCGCCAAACAACATGCTTGAAAAAGAAGGTCATTTCTACGCCATGATGCTGGGATAACACTAGAAAGCAGCACGCATTTATAACTTTGTACTTGTTTTATATATGATTTAGCTCCAACAATTTCAGGTTTCAGGTTCCATAAAATGTACTAATTGTGTTGTGAGATTGTTTTTTTGTTTTTTTAATTAGGATAGCTGTTGGGAAAAAAACACAAAAAAAATGAAAGATACAAAACAAAAGTGTAATGTCTAGTGTAAGGTGTGATTACAGGAGGTTGAGGGTCATATAAAAACTCGTCTGGGCTTCTTTTGCAGTTGTTGTAGCATATGTTGGGTAACTCTCTATACAGGGGTGGGAAACTGATTTTCCCAAGGGACCAAATAAGAAACAGGCTCTGATGAGGAGGGCTGTTGTGAAAGAAGGCAGACCCAGTTTCTCATGTGCCCGCTTGGGGAATTAATTGGCCACCATTGCTCTATCCTGTGTTGGTTGCAAACTCCCTTCTACAATTTTTTAGATTTTTACGTTGAAATTCCTTTAATTTCATGCTAACATCAGCTGTCATTCCGTTATGTTTTGCTTATTAACATAATAATAGTGCTATTTCCACATGCTGAGTGCATGAAGAGTGATGTTGGTGACAACCAGATAATATTTTCCTTTTTTTTTATTACAGTGTAAGATTGCATCCAAAAGCAGATATTACCTACTGCTGTAATTAAGTGATATGAGACAATATATTGAGGAGAAGAGCAAAGAGAATGAAAAGAGACAACAAAGCAGGGGAATTGGAATACATGTGTCTCTAAAGTATGAAGAACTATTCTTGATGTATATTTATTGATCCATTTATCTGCCTTTAGTTATTTTTTTGTTTTGTTGCACTTTATTCTAATTAATGGTTTTTTTTCAGCATGTAGAATAGGATAGCACTTGAAAAAATTGTGGAAAGACTGCTCAAGGTGAGGCTCGAACTCACAACCTCGGCATTGCTCTACAATGTACTGTCATATAAGTACCACACGCTAACCGATTGCGCCACTGGAGCACCATTTTCCATATTGAATTAAAAACATACTTTTTGTACACTGATTGTTTTGTGGCTATATTCTACGCACACTATTTTTACATGAAGCAGCTGTTTTTAGCCACTGCTAAATTTCTACTAGTCAGTCTTCTGACCATCTGGGAGTTGTGTGTGTGTGTGTCATAAGAGAGGGAGATGAAGGAAGCGAGAAAGAGGGTAAGTGAGCAAGAGGCAGAGAGAAAGAATAAGACTCACTGAGGGAAGGAAGGACCAAAGACTTGTTTTTTTGCCAGTGAAGCCTGCTGCCAGTCTTCATCCTGCATCTTTTCCTTAGCAGGTGAGTCTATATACTACTCATCAAATAGCCTTTACCTTTAAATAGAGACTTTCAGTTGCATATTATAGCCCTAAAATAGTCGTTAGTTTGGTTTTAAATTATATATTAGCTTACTGGTCATATTATGGGTTGTAAAGAGCATGTATGTCAGCTTGTTTGACATAATTACAGTATACTTTAAATCTTTCTAATTGGTATATTTTTAGAATATTGACCTTTACAGCATATTTTCTCTGCAAGTACTTAGTTAAAGTGTTTTATCAGCATTACTGATTCAATTTATCCATTTCTGAATGCCTTACAATCTCCTAATGTTAAGCTTCTTTTTTATCTCCAGTGTGTTTTACAAAGATTTTGTAGGTGACAGTAGATTTCAATATGAATTTTTTAAAAGGAAATTCAATTATTATTATTATTTTACAATTGAAAGGAAGCTATTAAGCTGGCTTCTCCAATTATATCCACACAATCTCTCCCTCTCTTCTTATTATTTAGCAAACACACAAATTGGTTATTTAAGCTGAAGAAAAAAGAAAAATCTGATTTCTCCTGCTGTTTTAGCCACTCCACCACCCCCATCATCTATCTGTGGCTTCAGGGGATTTATTTTTGCATCACTTCCCAATTTTATGTCTAACATTTTGCATGGAGTGATGAGGGAGAAACTATACAAAACTATAATTACATGGTTTGCTGCAGTAACTCAATCATCAGCAATTTGACTGAAAATAATTCTAAAACATAATTAAATGTAAAAAATTGTGTGTCCCAGCTGCAGATTTATTCCTTCCTTTCTTTAAGCAAAATTGGTAAAGACATTTTTAGAAAGACAAGTACAAAAATGCTTTTTATTTGTTTATTTGACATTATGGAAATAATAAATATTCCAGGATTTGAATTTTAAAAAAGAAGGCTTATTGAAAAAAATGACATAACCTGAATACAAATAACCCTTTCAAATGACTGTTCAAATGATTGAATGATTGCGCATTTATGTACGTATGTATGCATGTATATATTTATTTATTTAAATGTCTGGCAATAAAAACAATTAAAATTAAAAAAATCAGACATTATGGAAAGACATTTTCTTTTGGTACACTTACCCCAGCTTGGTCGTGGAATTTGTGAATCCTTTCTCTATAAAATCTCTCTAGTACGTTCCTGCTGCTTCACTATGAACTTCTCAGGGGAGATTTCATTTCTCTTCAGCTGTAACGTCAGCCCAAGTGCGACACCACAACTCGACATTAGTGTCACCAAAAGTGAGCCACTGCGAATTGCTGTCCCATGACCATCTTCTACAGCGTAATCTTCTTGTTTGGAGTATGAGTGTTACATTTACTGGATACATCATCATGCAGCCCAAGGCTATTAAATTGCAATGCACAATGTTGAATGGGATAATTATAATAAAACTAAAGCAGCATCACTAACCCACTATACTAGTCATGAAGAGCAAATATTATGCAGTGTTTCACACTGTACAGCACATAATGTTCTCCCCAAATGCTCTGCAGGTCTTATTTAACGGTGTAAGCATACTGACCCTTCTCATGGATGCCCAGATGAGAGTCAGTGCCATTCGTTTCTACCTTCTCAGCCTCGTTATATCAGGTAGGCACTGTTAACACTCTTAAGAAACTCTGTTGACAGCATTAAACTAAAATCATTAAGGGAAATTATTTTTTTCCTATGTATCTGCATTTCCTGTCCAAATTCAAAGTTAATAACAAAAAATTCACCAGAAACAAACAATCAGTGCCAGCGGAAGTGTAGAGCTGCCACCCAGGCAAAAGAAAAATAGAGCTATATCACGTTATAACGTGACAAGCTTATTGTTCTAACAATATACTTTTCATGTTCGTACAATATAATATCACATTATTACAATATACATAATTATCACGTTCGTACAATATAATATTTATATTGTAAGAACGTGAAAAGTTTTTTGTTATAATGTAATAATTACATACAGAATATGTAAAACATATGTTTTATATATTCTGTTCTTATTGCCTTTATAATCCTTTAAGAACATCTGCTGCGGGTTTACTCAGTGTCTGTATTATTCATGTTATTTTTTTTTAAGTAGGTTTCATTTTAAGTCTTACCTTAAGCACATTGACTGCATTTTTATGTGTGAAGTGTCGTGTCAATAAAGTTATTGAAGTAGTAAGAATTCTTCAAACATTATTTAATAATAATTTTACATGATTAAAAATGTATGTGTGATATTAAAAATTAAAAGTTGAATTAAACATACTGGCGTTGTTGTTATTTCGCAATGATTGAGTCTTAAAAGTAAAAAAACCCAACAACAACATTGTTTTAAATTCACGTTATTGTATATTTATTTAATAAATTTGCTAAAATATATTAAAATTTGACTGAATTCAGTATCCTCCAGCTTGGATAACAGGGAACCTATCTCCATCCAAATTCGCTAATTAACTTACTTCTATTAAATTTTAGACATTCTGCAGCTTTTGACCATCCCAGTAACATTATATCAGTATTACTGGGAGAGCTACCCATGGCGTCTGGGTCAAGCGGTGTGCAAGGTGTACTTCATGATCCGCCAGTTGTACTGTGCCACCAGCTGGGTTATCGTCACCTTCACCACTGAGCGCTATGCAGCCATTTGCCACACCATGTGGTCTGTCACCAGCCTACAGGTTGAGTATTTGGACAACCAAATACAGTGTCTTATGTGAGGCAGTTTTCTGCTGTAAAATAGAATATTAAAAAAAGTAAAATCATTAGAATTATTGATCATCTGTACTCAGAGTTGATTAAGTTTAAAATTTTGTTCATAAATCAATGGAAAGTCAAGCATGTATCCAGCAGGATAATAAATAAAATACGTAGAGAAAGAACAACGTACTGAATGCATTTACTGTTGCCATCTCTATTTTTGTATCATGTAAGGAAGAGTTAATAAACTAATTTTCCTTCCCTTTTCTTGTCTTTTTAAAAGAAGTCTCGAGTGCCATGCCTTGTGTCAGTATGGATGATTTCTCTGGTCTCTGCTGTCCCCTTTGCACTGGTCTATGACCAGGCACGCGCTTGCATCCTGGACTACACAGCTACCACTCAAGAAGATGCCTTCCAAGTTTCTACCATGTATGAGATGACAGAGCCAGATCCTGCGCATATCTACAAAGGTGCCTTACTTCTGAGAGCCGGGTTCTTCTTTCTGGTGAGACGAGTACCATTTAACAGGTTATTTTTTTTGTGTCGGCGTAAAACAAAGGGACCTAACAGGCCTCTCCAACAACAGGTCCCACTAGTGTCCATCTTTACTCTTTATATGCTCATCCTGCACTACCTGAGGAAGAATAGCCATCAAAGGACAAACATGGGTCTTCTGTCACAGGATCCAGAAGGAAGGCGAACAATCAAGTGTCACCAGAATGGGAAACTGCTTGTAAATGAAAAGAGAGCTCTAAAACTAATGGATGAGCGATAAAAAAAAAAAAGAGGTTTAAAATCCTATTACTGCTTTGAAGGACACATACCAGGTCAATCTATAAAGCAGTGGCTTCAATAATGGCAGAAGAGTACAGGACACTGCTCTTCTTTATCTAATCAATGAGACAATCATAAACAGCCTTGCTGTCCTGCATTTACTCCAGTTTATATGCAAATGAATTACATTAGTGTACTATTAAAAATCATTTCAGAATGTTGAATTATCAACACTCTCTCTGTTCTGCTTTTCAGGTGCAGCCGTGGTGGCTTTTTTTGTTTGCAACTTTCCTGATATCGCCTCATCACTTATGCAGGTTTACGTGGTTGTGTGGTCCGACACGGTCCTTTCCATTTAAACAATCTTGAAATCGTATTTGTCCCTCCCACTGTGGTATATCAACGGTGCTTTGGACCCCCTGTTGTTCTGTATTTCCTCTCACACATTTCGCAGGGCGTGCTGGAGAACCCTGGGTAAGCTCAGACCTCACTGCTACTGCACCTATGGGCTCATGTCTCAGTTGAGACAGAGGTCTGCAGAAGAAGCAAATATGACAGCCAGAGAGAGGATTGATGGTAAATTCTGTGAAGAAAAATGTGAAAAGAAATTTCAATATAGTGGCTAAAAATCAGATAAGAGGAGTGGATGTGATGGGGATAAACATGAAAGCCTCTTTTCAGTATGAGCTGCACTGATTAGCGCTCTGAATTCTGTGCTATATTCTTTCATGCTATTGTATCACTGCTTCCTTTCATTTCTTTCTCTTGTTCAAGGTTTTCTGAGTCTTTTTGTAAATATGGTAAAATGATTGACTCTTTCTACAGTACATGTGGAATTCACATTTTCAGAGTCCTTTTTTGTGTAGCTACAGAAGAAAATGATTTTACAGCAACTGGTGTAAAGCTCACGTTGTGGTGTGCAGTCTTACATTTTTATATAACTTTAGAACACAGCATTTGCAAAGGATTACCAAACAAGATATTTATGAGTCTGCTGTTATAAAGAAGTTTCAAATATATATTGAATAAGATTAATATTGAAGTTTGTTACAGGTGTGACATATTCATTTTTCAACATGGAGAAGATTCATGCGCTTGTATGCATAGCTGATGCTGCACTTGACTTTAACTGTTTTTTTGTTTTTATTTTTAAGAAAAGGTAACTCCCTAAATGAGTCATACATGTGTTGCTTTCTGGCAGCACTGATTACACATGATTATGTGTTTTCTTCTCAGAAAACTGTTTAAAACTGGCTTGACTATTCCTACATTTTTAACATAAGTCAATTTGTCTGTAAATTTCACAACACACAGGATATTTTCAAACTATATTTCAGACCTTTGATACCCTTGTTGTATGTTTAATGCTTTATAAACATATGTTTTTGTCAAATATGTTTATGTTTTATTCTTTGGAGCACACGAGTCAAGTTTGTGTTGTCAAGACAACCAAACACCAGGAGACCTGACTTGACTGAAACCCCACCGATCAGCATTCTATAAATATAGACTCACTGAAGTATAACCTCTGGATGTATTGTGTTCCTGGACACAGCATGATGTTGATTTGTATGACATTTTAGAGCACAAAGTTTCCATTTAGTCATGATACACTTTTTCATTGGAAATTGGCTGCTTTTTCACTCATTTTCAGTTTAGCCCTTATACCTGACCATTTTTAGAGAAATGTTTTTTTGTTTGGTAAACCACTTAGCATAAAAACACACAATTACTTTTCAGTCTTTTATTCATTTTTGCATAAACACTCCTATACACATGTATTAGAAGAACAAAATGCCACAAATAATGGGCAAAAAATCAGAGAAAGGGTAAGCTATAGAAATTAGTTTTCAGTAGTCTTTTTAATTAAGCTAATTTAATAGGATGAAGGAGGCTGTTCCAGAGTTTAGGTGCCAAAACCTCAACGTCTGGTGTTAAAATAACTGGATACCCTGATCAGATGATTGGAGAGACCGGCTGAAGTTATAAGGTCTCATTGGCTCTACTATATAGAGGAGCCTGTACACCTAAGGGTTTCAATAATAATAAATTTACTGATCAAATAGTTAAGAAGTGTCCAAAACTATGCTCTAATAGGATTTTTTTTTTTTTAAGTTTCTATTTATGCTTTTACAAAATTTGCAAAACGGTGTCCAAATAAATACAGTGTACTTGTCTTTCAATGCCAAACCTGTAACCTACATACTTTGAGTTGGTGTATGTATTTTAGATGTATCAAAATTTTATACTAATTTTCAGATTTTGTAACTGTATAGTCTTTGATCCACGTTAACCTTACTGGTAACTCTAACAACAGATGCACAGAAACATAACATCAAATCGCCTCTGTCAGTGCGCCCCAGGGTGGCTGTGGCTACAGTGTAGCTTGCCATCACCAGTGTGTGAATGTGTGTGTGAATGGGTGG
Source organism: Neolamprologus multifasciatus (assembly GCF_963576455.1). Lineage (NCBI taxonomy): Eukaryota > Metazoa > Chordata > Actinopteri > Cichliformes > Cichlidae > Neolamprologus > Neolamprologus multifasciatus. The sequence goes on from NC_140451.1 coordinate 17,782,670, forward strand.
ATGACTGGATGTGTAAAGCGCTTTGGGGTCCTTAAGGACTAGTAAAAAAGTGCTATACAAATGCAGGCCATTTGCCATTTACCAAATGAACATCAGAAGGCGGAAAGCCACATATACCCAGATGATTATGTGGCACTTCTTTACAGTTCAAGGCACACTTGCAAAAGGCATTAGGTGCATCATAGACTAACACACTAAACGTGAACAATTCCCCAGCAACCCATCTCTGTCTGAGGATCTTGATTCCATAGCACTCTATAACACTGCAGGCCCTGACTATAATCCTGGATAGGCACTGACAGATTGTGAACATAAACTGTCAGAGGTGTTGACTAACATCCTGAACACTTCTCTCTCTCACAGGCAACAGCACAGACCTGTCTTAAGACTGCCACTATTATTCAAAAAGTCCACAGTGACAGCCCTGATTAACTACTGACCTCGCACTGACTGTCATGAAGTGTCTTGAAAAAATAGGTATGTCCCACATAAAGAACTCCACTGATGTCACTGTGGACCTGTACCAGTATGATGCCATCTCATCAGTGGTTCATACACCCCTGAAACACCTGGAAAATAAGGAGTGTTATTTATATGTGCTTTTACTGGATTTCACTGCCTTTGACACAACCTACAGACTGCAGTGCAAAAACTCTCAACACTAGGTGCAAACAGGTTCTGGATTTATTAGCCAACAGTTCAAAAATGTATATTTTCAGGAACAGCAAATGATAACTGTTTCCTAATCATGATGTTGCAGTCTATTGTATCATAGCTTGCTGTTTTGTTTTGTTTTTTGGAGAAAAAAAACTACACGCAACCGGCGTGACGTGTGTATATCTCGGCCAATCACAAGTCAACGGGCGGGACTAAATATGAACCAGCGGAGGATTCAAAATGAAGAAGGCGGCTGAAAATGGTTCCCCAGACACTCACAAACTCGAAAGAAAGTAAGGACTTTTTGATTAATTTGTCAAAGATGAACAAGTTACAGTGCTGCTGAGTAAACTATGCGTCCATCACAGGATTAGTACTAATAAAACAAAACAAAACTCTGTTTTCACTACTTTGCATTGGGACTTGTGTTTTTTCCCTGTTAGCAATAGCCAGTGGAGCTAAGTTAACCTAGCAACAGTTTATACTAACATAAGCTAACGTTAATTCGATAATTCACGCAGTCTTACTTTTAAGGCTTTATTCTCGGTCCAGCTCGAAGTTTCATGATTTCAAGATGGGCATTAATCTATGGCGTATGTGTTTCCTTTAACAGGGAGACAAAATGCAATGTGTTTATCAGTCAGGAAAAGCCGAACCAGCCTGTCATCTTTAACCCGGACTTCTTCGTGGAGCGGCTGAAACATGAACATCCGCAGGCTTTCACGGAGCTGGTACTTAGCAACATCACTCGAATGATAGATCTGCCTGGGGACGAGTTTGCCCAGCTTACTGGAGACTCGGAGCCTAGAGTCCCCTCATCCAGCGGCTTTCTACGCTCCTTTAACTTCCTGAAACGGAAAGGTTAGGCTATAAGAGTCCTCGTTATGCACACATGTTAACCGCCTTTGAAACGGTATTTTGAATAAATATGATTTATGTAATGCTTATATTCTTTTGTTATTGATTTCCTGAGGGAGAAAGCAGAGTTGTGTGGAGTTTCTCAGTCATGTAATTTTATTTCTAAGGCTGAAATAATTAAGTAGTTAAGCGATCAGTACATAATTTACCATAAGCAAATATGATAAGATTGCTTGTTCCTGCTTATGGGGAGTTTAGGGGGGCATGAAAAAGAAGGCAACATCTAACCCTCACAAATAACAAGCAAGAACAATCCAGTGTTTATTTTGGTTAAGCAAATCATCTCTCCTCTAATTATTCATCAGGTGATGAACAATAAAGACTGAAGACTAAAGCGCTTTTGATTTTCATCAAGTGATCTTGTAGTTATAGTTTGCCTCTCACATCTTTCTATTTTGACTAGGATAGGTCCATTTGTACACAAAAAGCCTACAATCAGCCTTGATGTGTCATTTGATTTTTTGCAGACAAAGGAGTCGTTTTTGGTGCACCATTAACTGAAGAAGGAATCGCACAGATCTGTCAGCTCATCGAGTACCTGAATAAAAGTGAGTATTGATTCACATGCTCATATAACGTGACATTAAATGAACCGTATCATCCAGAGTGTTTTGTGATATTGCGCCTTTGCATGTGTCACCTCCAGAGGCAAAGAAATTCTTAACAATATTATTTTTTGAAACACGATTAAAATAACTGGATTATACTAAATCGTATATGTCAAGCATCACACTTTTTACTTGCTCTGTAACTTAGTTTAAGCATTGAATTGCCATGAGGTCATGGTTTATTTCTAGAAAGCAATGATGTCATTCACTGAAAGTGGACACTGGATGAAAATGTTTGAGTCAATAATTTATCTGAAAGCACTTTGCTCTTGCTGACTCCCTCCTTCCATTTACTTCTCTCCATCACTCACCTTACTGCTGTGTCTTTGGCTCTCTGTGTCTCCTTCACTCTGTGTCTGCCTACCTAAACACCCTCCACCCTCCCCCTTTCTGGCTGTCTCGCTCCATCTTTCTCTCCCACCCCTCAGACCTTCATGTGGAGGGGCTGTTTCGTGTGCCAGGCCACAGCTTAAGGCAGGCAGCCCTGAGGGAGATGCTGAACACTGGGGCAGAGATAGATCTAGAGACAGGCGATTTCCACCCCAATGATGCCGCAACATTGCTCAAAGCCTACTTGGGAGAGCTTCCAGAGCCTCTGTTGACACACAGACACTATCGTGCTCATCTGAAGATTGGAGGTGCTGGTTGGCTCATGCACATATCTTTGTCATTCAGATTAATGCATGGTCAGGAAAAATATTGCTTACCTGTGCTTTGTAATATTTTTTGTCACTTGTTTTTAGAGTTGACTCGCTTTGATGATAAAGGGGATAAGACAAACGTGCCAGATAAGGAACGCCAGATCGAGGTGTTTCAGCTCCTGTTTATGCTTCTCCCATCTGCCAACCGGAGCTTGTTGAAGCTGCTGTTGGATTTACTGCACAGCACAGCTTGCAATCAGCACTCCAACAAGATGTCTGCCATTAATTTAGCTAAGATGTTTGCTCCACACATCATCTGGCCCAAAAATGTAAAGACCTTAGGTTCATTTTGTTCTGCCTTCCGAAACACTGTTTGCAGTCAAATGAACCATGAGAAATAATAGTAATAATAATAATAATAATAATAATAATAATACTATCTTTTTGTGTTTCTTTGTGTTCTTCTTCTTTTAATTTTGCAGGTAATGGCAAGTGATCTTCAGGGAGACATAGAAAAACTCAATAATGACATAGCATTCCTTATTAGACACTCACAAAAACTGTTCAAGGTAAGCTCCCCAGGCATTGATCACTTATTGCATCAGTGTTGCTTAACTTATAAAAAAATAAACAAAATGCTTTTTTTTTTTTTTTTGCCAATAGAAAAATCAAAATGTAACATTATTTCCTTTATGTAGTATGAATTCTTTATTTCAGTTTCAAAGTAGAACATAGTTAGCCTTAACACACTGTGCTTTATGTCTGAATAGCTTCCACATTAGTATATTTAATTGTTTCCAGAGGCTTTAATGTTCGTCTGTTTTCATTGAAGGCGCCTGCGTATATCAAAGAATATGCCCGCTTGTACTTCACAGGATCAAAAGCTCTTCAGTCAAATGTAAGTATTTTTGTTTTCTATTTCTACCAGAGTTTGTCTTAGTAGGGAAAAAAGGGAGCGTTAGTACTGCACTGCATTTAGCAAATTACCAAATCCAGTCACTTCAGTGTTTGGTTCATTTTAGACACTTGGATGTCTAACTCCAGAACCTGGAAAGGCTGGTGTCTTCAAGGCGTTTAATAGAATAATTTTCAAATGAGCCTGAAATAAAACTTTGAAATACTGGTTCGGTAGTCAGATTTTAAAGCTGTATGTAAGCTCTCACTTAGAGCAACAAGTAAATCGTTGCAGTTATCTCTCAAAAACTGTTTGATTGGTTTTGTTCTATGAAAACAGAATTTTGAATGTTATTTGGTTTGTTTTGACATTTTTTAGGATGACTTGACTCTCTGTTCTGGGGCCAAAGAGGGCCCTATGACTGCAGTGACAGTGGCCTCCCCTTCTCCCTCCATAACAACAGTCACATCTGATACTCAGAGTTACACTGAATCAGCCCTCAGAGAGCTTTACCAGCAAGTCAGCAGCATGCCAGAGTCTGCCAAAAAGAAAAAACTCATCAGACAGGTATAACTCGGTGTAATGCTGCTGTGATAAGAAAGACGTGCATACAAGGTGCTTGGAGAACCAACACGTAAGGTGGTGTATTTTTCTGTGTAGATCGAGAAACAGACACCCTCAGCAGAGTCTCGGGCACCATTCAGCAGGAGGCACTGGCGTTCACGCTCTTGGGGTGGAATAATAAAGGTTTGTTGACAGTATTTGTGTGTCTGCATTACCCGTCACATGATTTCATGCCAACCTCTTATAGACACAAAGCTTTTCATATATATTTGCCTGTGATCCTGTTAATCAGTGTTTTGATTATTCCAACACAAATTGAACAAAAACAAAAATCTGTTGATGTTGTGTAATAGTTTTTTCTTATTTTTCATTTTCTAACAGAAGAAAGTGTTTGGAAGCCAAATGTTAGCTGAGAAAGAAAATGGCAGACCACAGACTCATCTACCCAGCTGCTCTGCTGATGGACAGGTAGAAGAAGGAACCAGTTGTGCACAAACAAACACAAGTATATTTTAAAATAAGTCTGAGAAGGAGAACCTGCACCTTATTTAACAGAAGTTTTGCTGCTGTAAAATATTAGCTAACTGGTCCTGCAGAGTGAAAAAAGTCTTTAGCACTTTTTTTCTTCTGCCTCCAACTGAGTGACTGCTGCTTTGGATACCAGTGATCAGACAGGAAATAAACTTGGTGCAGGTGATAATCTTTAAAAAACTGCCCCTAATAAACCCCTCATAGTAGTGATTACAATGTAGAGGGAAACACTTAAGAAGTAATTCTTTTATTTTAACCATGACCAACTAAAATGTCACACTGAAATTATTGTGCACAGTTTGCTTTTAAAACTGTCATCGGCTACAGCTAGAGAGCAGTTTTCCTCATTACTGTGTTGAACTTTTCTGGCATTTCAGCCATCAGTCTGCGGTTCACCACAGGCGGTGCATAGATTGTTAATGATGCCTGTGCTCAGCTGAAAGGACTGAACATTACCTAATCGTCTCTCTCTTTCTCTCTTTTTTCCTCTTTCCTCCACCAGGATTAATCGTGTGTGAAAGGATGTGCGCCTCTCAACTTGGGAACCATCAGTCTGACTTTTATGTAAAAGTAATTAAATGATCATCTCGAGTTCTCTGTAAACAGAAGGTGTATTATAAGGTTTTCTTTACATACCATGTTTAGATCATCTTTTTTTGTCTCCATTTTTTGTCACAAAGTTTTAGACTTTGATTTAAAGAATCTCGACCTTTTTTATCGAGCTCTCTCTTTTTTTCTCAGTTCAGCAGAAATAATTGGAGTGAGAGCGCTGATATGTTCTTCTTTTTTTTCTCACTTCACCTCTTTTCAAGAGTTTCGTCTTACTTTCTTGTTCAGTGATGATGCTCCTTATTATGCAGTGTAATTGCACTGGTGAAATTTGCATCCTTAGCTTTGTGATTGAGTGAAACCTGTCTGATTTTAATTTGAAAAGCATTAATGTATTTATTTTTCACTGGACTTCTGGATGATTTCCATCAGGATCTCATTAGTATATGGCATTGGATGGAAAATGTGATATACAGAGTTTCTATTTAAGTGTTAAAATTGCTTGTAAGTTGTAGGATAATTAGTTAGATTTTGTCACTGAAAACCAAAGTTATTTAAATCCAAAGTGTGCCTTAAAATGAACATATCTGAAAGTTTTACGAAGATTATCCTTCCCCAGTAGCTTATTTTGTGTGTCGATAAAATAAGAAGGATGCTTAGTGAAAGGTCAATGGAGCTTGTGTACTTTATGTCAATATTTGTTTGTTTCACTTTAGCACAAATCCTTTCTTGACACTATGATCCCTTAAGCTACTGCTTCTTTAAACTGTACCTTGGTTTTCTGTGGTTGGTCTTAGATCTTACATCCGGTTTGAATTCTTATGCAGCACTGTATCTGGTTTTATAGCTTTATATAATTTTTTTGTTTGTTTTTTACCTTTGACGATACTGCAAGATATTTTTTTAAAATGAGTTTTTATTGTTCATATTATATTTATCGTTATTCAGTTTTAGTTTGGTTGAATGCAGATGAAGATGGATTGTTTACTTGCCTTCTGCTGTAACTGGTAATCCAGGTGTTTTTCTGGGAGAGTTTTGGCTACAACCACTTTTAACCCCACTTTGTTGCCTTACTCCATGAGTGAAACTCACTTTTCACTGCTGTTACAATTTAACTATAATGTGACCATGTAAACTGGTGAATCTGGTGCTGCTGTGAAGCTATGCAACTCAATGTAATTAAAAGACATCAAGCTGCACTCCATAGTTGGCTCTTTTTTTCTTTTCTTTTTTGAAAAGGCCAAACTTGAGTCACTGAGCATACAGACACAATTGTGAGCATGCTTTCTAATGATTATTATTCTATTAATCATCACAATTTAAGTACTTGTGCCTGAACCTCTGCAATGCTTTTATGTATTTATTTTTATTTTTTTCCTGCCACAAGGTGGTGCTCTTTAGTTGTAAATAATCAGTGAGGTACAGACTCATGGGTAGAGGTTATCCACTTTTGAGTCACTAGTGTATAAAAGGTTGCTGCAGCTGTCTCTGTAGTGTAAGCTCTCAGTATTTATTAAAATAAGAAAATGACATGCCCACCATATAGTCATATTCATATATAAGCAGCTACTTGAAAGGTTTCCCTGTACTTGAAACTCGTGCTTCTCTAACAGGACATATCAAAACATCCTACGTCCTGAAAGTTGTCAATAAAGTACATATGAGTTGTTTTAATTGTACCAAATAACCTGAAAACCTGCATTAAGAAGTTTAGGCCAATGATCAATAATGAATTTAAATAGAAGAAGAAAACTTTCAAATGCAGTTATGGGGTGAAAGTTTGAGTAGCAAGAAAATGTTTTTTCCATAACAGCATGAATGCCTGTTTGTCATTATGGTGTCAATGTATGGTTGGTATTGTAAGTATATGCTGTAAACATGTATAGGAATGTTCCCCAAATCCTAAATATATATATATATATACAACAGACAACGTCCCCAATAGGAAGTGTATTGTTTTACAGCTAAAACTCCACAGGGGTTTTATTTAGCAGTGAGCTTGATGACTGTAAAATGACTCACTGGTACTGCAATCAACTTCACATTATATCAAAATATATATGTTTGTGGGTTTGTGAGTGGATGTGATTTTGCTTTGAATGTATGCATTAAAATGCCTTTTAGAGGGAGCTAATTCTGTCCATATTCTAAACTCACTAACCGATCATTTGCGTTAAAAGGAAAACACAATTAAAAGATATGGGTTTTTTTTTATGCCTTTCCGAGGCACAGCTGTGTTAGAGAGAAATACAAATGACTGGTCAGAAGCACACTGTGGAATTTTCTGAATTCTAAATTGGGTTTCTTTGTATTTTATTTTCAAGCATATGTTGGTTTCTTTTTAGTTAACTACAATAGTAGTTTTGGGTGAAAGATGTATGAAAATAGCATAAATATACATAAATGTGGGAACCGCTGTTTAAGGTTTCTATAAATATAAATTATTAAAGTGAGTGAAGGATGAACTAATCACAAAAGCCTGTGTCTGCTAAGATGAAGATATTGTGGTATTGTTTTACACAATTATAGAAAAAAAAGAGAGTTGGGCAACGCAAAAATTTTATTCCATCCAAAAGGATTGAACTGTCAGACAAGATGTTGTTCACAGGCATTGAAAAGGAGGTGGTGCAGTTTCCAAAACACTCCTCAAATTCCTCCTAGTCCCACTAGCTCTTTTAAACACACCTAAAATGCTGAAGAAGAGAAGATGCAAAAATACCTGTTTGCTTTTTGTTGTTGTTGTTGTTTGTAAATCTGTAATGTCAAGAAATGGCAATTAACAGAAATAATGAAGGCAAACTTTCTATGAGAGCTGTGCAAGATTGAACACATCACTGCTTTGTGGGCTGGAGCCAGTGTCACCAGAGTGGATTCTGTTAATTAGCAGCAAATTCTAGCATAGTATCTGTTAAGGAAAAAAAAACAAAGCTGAAGCTGCAAAGAAGAGGATTTATTCAGCAACAGGATAATGATCCTAAACACACCTCGAAATCCACTCTAACCAAGACTCTAACTCTTGGAAGTCTTGGCTTGGCTCCATGAAGCATTTGCAAGTTGTCAAAGAGGATCACACACCACACACGATACCAAGCTTTTTGACCTCTGGCTTTTAAAACTGCAAAGATGGGAATAAAACATGTTTATCTTGCTTAAATGAATCAATTATTTAAATTTTTTATCCTTTATCCTTTTATACCTTTTGGACTTCCTTTCCTTGGTTTGCTCTTCACAGTAACACAGAATTTAATCATGGGTGCCTAAGCATATGTAATGCTTCCACATTAATTGGGTTTCCTCATTGTTATCAGTTCTTGGTAAAATCTTCTGTTTTGCAAACTCTCCTCTGCCAGACTATTGTAATTGCTGCTATGTCGTCTTATGCCTTTGTAAACAGCAGAATTATTCCTTTTGCATATTTGTGTGCTTTCCTCTCAAAGCTCTGTGAGAGCGGAGGGATGTTACCACCACCCCCTATTACCACTAAACACCACTGCCTCCTCTTTAATTAACCATTCATTGAAGGAAGCTCTATACTGCACTGACATTTTTACTGGGACAGATGGAGCTTTTACTGATTTGTTCCGAGTAAGTGCGAACACCTGCATGTGCGCATTCATATGTGCATGTTCTGAACTGGACAAGCATCAAAGAAGACAGATGCACACAAACTCAAATATATCTTATTGCATCATCTGTGACTCTTTATTGTCTTTGTGCCTTTTGTCAGTTAATGTGAATGGGGTTGTTATGTCTGTGTGATTTGCTGATATTAATGTTAGGAGGGATCTGCTCATCCCAGCAAATCTCTCTGTAAAGTTAAAGCACAAAGTGCATGGCTCAAGCTGAGCAGAGCCACGGCTGAGGTGTCTGATACGCACTATAGTAAAGATTTCAGTATTTTTATATTTTGAAAAGTGTGAAGTGTTAATAATGCATAGCAATGATAGTTCTTGACTAATCCTTAAAAAAAAAACAAGTTGCAAAACCAGAAACGTGAATACAGACGCCAACTCAATCACTTCTTGAGGCAATCTTGTGATAAATGGTGCTTAAAGGCATCTTGTCTTTGTCTTCATTTATTTGAAGTAAAGCACTGCCCATCTCTTGGGAGAACAGCTGATATGCGGTAATAGTGGCCTAAGTATTAATTAATGGTGCTTAATGGTTTATGAAGAGTCTTTAATTAAGTAGATGATCAGTATGCAAAATCAGAGACATGCACAGTGAGGAAGTCTGATCCATGGGAGTTATTCCTTTTCTTTCTTCATAAAGTTTCACATTTCATTTTAAGTTGTCACCTTTATTTTTAATGCTTTTTTGTAATATAAATGAACCCAGCAATTATGGCCTGAACTCATTAAGATCAGAGCTCCATTTTCTATCAAAATCTAGAATAGTGATTTGCAATTCTACGAAGTCCAAGTCGAAATGCATTTGTAGAGTTCCTGAGAGCTACAATTACACTGTCAACTTCAGTCAGTCTCTGATATATGTACACACAGTTTTAACTAAGTAAAAAAGAGTTATTATTAATTCCTGCAAAGGAAATGATTTCCTACATACAGTGGTGTGAAAAAATGTTTGACCTCTTCTTGATTTTCTAGTTTTTTGGATATTTGTTACACTTACATGTTTCAGATCATCAAACAAATTTTAATATTAGATAAAGATAACCTGAGGAAATGCAAAATGTAGCTTTTAAATGATTTTATTGATTAGGGGAGAAAGGTTATCCAAACCTACTTGGTCCTGTGTGAAAAAGTAATTACATGTATAGTTAAATTGTGAATTAAATGTGATTTAATTGATGATTTTAGTGTTTAGTGTCACTAAACACACTCAGGCCTGATTATTGGCAGATATGCTGAATCAAGAAATCACTTAAATAATACACCACTATTCTTAAGACTTTGGGGCTGCAGTGAACCACAGTGAGAACCATTATACACAAATGGAGAAAATTTGGAACAGGGGTAAAACTAGACCTAGGAGTGACCAGCCTACCAAATTACTCCAAGAGTGCATGGATGACTCATCCAGGAGGTTGGAAAAGAACCCAGAACAGCATTAAAGAATGGCAGGGTTCACATGTCTCAGTTAAGGTCAGAGTTCATGATTCAACAATAAGAAAGAGACTGGGCAAAAATGACATCTATAGGAGAGTTCAAGGAGAAAACCACTGGTGACCAAAAAAGACAAAGGCTTGTCTCACATTTTCCAAAAAAGTGTGATGATCTGGGGCTGTTTTGCTACCTCAAGACATGGAAGACTTGCTGTAGTAAATGGAACCATGATTTCTGCTTTCTACCAAAACAACCTGAAGGAGAATGTTCAGCCATCTGTTTCTGACCTTAAGCAGAAGCGCATTTGGGTTTTGAAGCAGGGCAATGATCCAAAACACATCACCAAGTCCACCTCTGAATGGGTTAAGAAAAACAAAATGAAGACTTTGGATTGGCCTAGTCAAAGTCCTGACCTGAATCCGATTGAGATGCCATGGCACAACCTTAAAATGTTTTTGATGATCTGAAACATCTACGTGCAATAAACATGCAAAAAACTAGGACATCGGGAAGGGGGCAAACACTTTCTCACACCACTGTATGCCACATATCGGGTTTTTTTATGGTTTTTTTTTCTATTTTAAATACATATATATTTTTTAGCTTTGAGTCCAGTGTATGATCCTGGCATTGGGAGACAGATTGTGTGCCAGTTGCTCTGACAAATTTAAAAAACAGAGCAGGTAAAATTGGGATTCTAGTGGTTTGCCTTTGCATTTGCATATATTAGATTATATTCTCTGTTCCCGTAGCTATGCTGTGCTTAAAATATAGTGTTTGATTTACTTTTTATGGCGGTGGTCTGCCTCCCCTGCAGATTCATGATCTGTGGAGGCAGACTGAATATATGTGTTTTGTTTCTTTTATTCCAGTTCCCTGCTGCTGCTGCTGCTGCTTCTGTCTGTGTGGCCACGCTTGATGTACATGTTAAGACCCACACTAACTGATTATTTATTCCGGCTTTTTGCCTCCCCGGACCGAGGTGTTGATTCCTCTCTTCCCTACTGGATACACACACGCACGCACGCATGTACGCACACACACAGACCACTGTCTCCCCACAGCCTCTCCCTTCAGGCAGGGGTTATGCAGTGTCATGCAGGTTAGGTCTCTCTCTCTCTAGGGGTTCGCCTGGAGGCAAACCTGAGAGAAAAGAAGGAGTGGAGTGAGTGAGAAATGAAAAAGAAAGATACTTGGTGTAGATTTGTATTGTGAATAGAGTCAAGGGAATGAAAAGGGGATCTCAGGAATGAGAGTGAGTTCAGGCAGGGTTCTGGAGGGGGTGTTGCATGGGGAGGGAGAGGAGTGGGTGAGGAGAGGAGGGGTAGGGGTGGAGTCGGGGGCTCTGCTATTTGTAGATCCTTGTGATGGATGACTAGTGTGTGTGTGTGTGAGAGTGAGTGTGTGTGTGTGTGTGTGTGTGTAAGAGAGAGAGACTGGCATTTTTTTCTTTCCTCTCTTTGCCTATTCCCTCTCTCTTCAGGCGAGCAGAGCAGAGCGGGACTGAGTGAGAGGAGGACAGAGACGCAGACGTGTGCAGACCAGAGCACACCAACTCCACAAAGACAAGAGAGAGGAGAAGAGTTTGCAAGGAGAACATAAGAAACAACTGCTTATTTTTCTTTTCTTTTCTTTTCTTTCTCTTTTACATCTGCAAACTGTGGTGGATATCAAACCAGCATCAAAAGAATTCTACAAGAAGAAAAAAGGATTTGCATGGCTTTACAGCAGAGAGGAAAATATTAGCATTTCTCACGTGTAATTTTTTTTTTGTTCATATTCATCAAATATATGAATTTATTCTAGTGGACTTGTAAGGTGTAACAACTTTTGGAAGCAGACGTAGAGAGGGGAAGGTGGACACACAGAGAAGTAAGGGCTTGTTAAAGAAGAGCAGGTTGTCGTTCTGGTGAATATGGCCATTAGAGAAAGCTGGTTTGAGGCAGGCATGGGCAGGTTGGCCAGGCAGCCACTCTGGATGTGGGTGGCGATGCTCTCTGCCCTGATAGTGGGCAATGCCAGTGGCTGCCCAGCCCTGTGTACCTGCAGCGGAACCACAGTAGACTGCCATGGACTGGGTCTCAAAACCATGCCAAGGAATATCCCCCGCAACACTGAAAGACTGTGAGTACGATCTCTGCTTTAGTTACTTCTCTGTGTGGGCGCATGAATGTGTGTTTGTATAAAAGAAGCTTTAATATCTTCGTTTCTTACTGGTTCCCTTCTATTTCCTTGATACATTGTAGTAGTGCACGCGACTTTGCTTAGACTGAAACAGAACAATAGCCCTGCCTGTAAAGCTGTGTGTATGTGTGTGCATGTGTGTGTGTGCATGTGTGTGTGTGTCCATGTGTGTGTCAGAGAGAGACTGTGTGTCACTCAGGCAGTCAGTCACTAACTGGCATTCCAGTCAGGTATAAATAGGCATGAGGGACTGGCAAGACCAGAGGCAGATGTGTGCCTCTCACATGTGTCCATAATTTACTTATTTGTTTACACTTGCAGCATGTAGCTTCATTTTTTCCCCTCAATTTTGAAGCTAAAATACATTTAAATCCCCTTTTCTCTTCACTTTTTTCATATAAATGTAGAGTTTAAAAAGTAAAGTCTGACTTGAATTTAAGAACAAGGTTTGACATCCAGTCTGCGCCACACTGTGTCGCTTTGCCTCTTTTCTTACCTCTATTGCAGTTTTTACTTTTTCTGCCTCTCCCCGTTCTCCCATCTCCCCTTCTCCAGCTCCTCAACGCGCACTCCGCAAATTGTTAAATCATGGAGAAAATTAAGCAAATCAGCTACTTAGGCGAGTCTTGCACTAGTATCACGTAGCTGTCTTGTCAAACGGTGGGAGGATGGGAGACGGCGGGAGAGATGAGGCGGATGCTGGCTCGCACAGTGGAGTTTCTCTGTCTTTTCTGACATTCTTCTGAAATATTCATCAGCAAATCAGAAGTGAGGAGTGCAAGGGGAAATAGATTGTTCTATTTCAGCTTTTAGAATATCAGTGCTGAATAAAACATGCTGTGGGAACAGAGGAGAGAAAGCCTGTGTCAGAGGCAGCGTTGGCATAGTGGGAGCCGGCTGCATATTTTATGGTTTTCATATTTAATTTCTAAGAACACCTTTTTTTTCCCTGCTTCACGCTCTGCATGTTACCAGGTTGCATTTGTACATATGCTGGTTTAACAGTGAACCGGAGAGGAAACATGGTTATTTTGTGGTTTCCTTTTACATGAATGGCCATTCACACTGGAACGATCCCCTGCCCCTCTGCTCAAGAGTATTTTTGTGTTAAAAGTTGTTTGTTCATTCATAGGTCATGTACAGCTGCACATTTTATCGCCGTAGCATCTCACTCAGGACGTTGCATTTTAAACACAACGTACTTAAAGGTCATGTGTAACTTATTCCTGCATTGTTGCCTTTTTCCCCCCCCCCTCTGGTTACGTGTGTGCATGTATAAGCTGTGTGTCTAGGTCATGTTGAGCAGTTCTGCTTAACAATAGAGACAATCCTCTGAGGGTTGTTGTAAAGGGTGATTCATCAAGGTGATTGCACAAATCAACACCAGCCCCACATGATGGTCCCATGTGCATAGCGAGATTTATGTGTATGTATTGGGAAAATGTGTGTTTATCTGAATGAACTTGTGCAGCCACTGCTGGGGTCAAGAATGAGTAATGACTTTGTCAAGTTTATGTAACTGTCCCAGAGGTTTGTTGCCCTCGTCTGTACCAAACGATGCTAACGGACACTTTCTTTTCATCAATTTGAATCGTAAAGATTTTAATTGTGTGATGCTCCAGTATATATAACTGCTGAACTTTAATACAAGGGAACTCAGTATTAGTGTTAGGAGGCTAACTGAAAAGGCTATCGTCATACAAAAATCTGCACTTTACCTTGTAAGGCTGGTTTTGTGCTGCATTTGTGTGAATGGGTGTACTTGCTCTCATGTATACAATACTTTAGTGTGTGTTTGTGTGTATGTGTTAGAGAAGGAGGGGGTTGCTTTTGGGAGAAAGTGTTTGTGCGTGTGTATGTAGGCTGTTGAGACAGACAGCAGAATCCCATTTGCACTTGTCACTGTGGGTTTGGATCAGGTCTGACCCCTGCGCTCCTCAGACCGAAGCCTGTAATGAGACTGTGAGCTCCACGTGTTAAAATCACACCCTGGCGTGTATGGGCCGCTGGCCGCTCCCTCCCCCCTCTGCTTTCTCTCTGCATCCATCCTCTCTCGCTGTCTATTTCTTTGCCTCTCCTCCCCTTCTCTCTTGGCCTTTTATCAGGCAACACTGAGAGAAAATCTCCATCTGTAATGCTGATTAAATTGGCTCGCGCACAGTAAAGGATCTTAGTTAAGCTTTTTGTTTGACAGGTATGAAATTAAACTCTTCTCTCTCCTTGTTTTGTCTTCTTAACAGCCCCGCTCTTTAGTTCGAGTGCGTGTCCCATCTGTGAATGAGTTGATTTGAAAAAGGGGAGGAGTTGTGTGTGTTTTTGCGAGTGTGTGTGTAACTGCAAAACGTCTGTGCACTGATTATGTATTTTCTGTGCCAGAAGATACCTTGTACTGAGATGCGGGGGCATGTTGGAGCCCCTCCAGAGTAGAGGAGTTGGAGGCTGCACACCATATGTGTGTGTTTGTGTGTCTGTTGTGCAAGCCTGGATAAATCTGATGTTCGCTTTAGTTTGTGCATAAACCACAGCATGTGCTTCCATGTGTGTATGTTGCACACAAGCAGAGAATAAGCGATAGCCAGATGAAAACACATGAGGATTAGTAGTGGTTAAAGATGAGCAGCCCGGTCGCTTTGATAACCACATCTATGCATTTTGGGGTTGGAGGTGGTAGGCGTGTGTGCCTGTGCCAGGGAATGCCTGTAGTGTTTCTGGCATCACCACATAGCTGGTACAACTGACAGCTCACTGGCCACCTGATCCATAATTTACCCTGACAAGACTGAACACAGCCTGCCTACTACCTGCCAACACTGGCTGTGTGACTAAAGTGGAGAGCGCAAGATGGAAAAAGACAAAGAAATGGGGGTGAAGGGTGGAGCTGGGGGGTTGGATTGAAAGCACGATAAGAAGCCAAGGCTGGCACAGTAACTAAAGTGGTAATCACTAATGAAAGGATTACTACACCAGAGCAGTTAAGAGAGATGTAATTCAACCACAAAGCTAATGAATGAATAAACTAGATTATGTTATTTACTATACGGGGCAGAATAGGTCTAGCCCTGAGGCAGACTGAATTTCATTCAGGTCTTTTTTACAGTCTAATATATCCATCCTCATAGCTGGTAATCCCATGAGGAGTGATAATGCCTGGAATGAAGATCATTCAGAGAATGTTTATGCACAGCAGAGCATTGTGAAATTACAGGCCTGGGACTCTGTCATTTCAATTTACTGCCTGTGTAACACAGCTGTGGTCTTTCCTCTTGTACTGAACACCGAGGTGGATGTCCTCTCTCTCTCTCTCTCTCTCTCTCTCTCTCTCTCTCTTGCTCTCTTCATAGCTGCCTTTTGAGCGAGGATTTTGTGAGATGTAATGTAAATGAGGTTTTGCAAGCTATAGTTCCTCCTAAAGTCCACTGTGCTCTTTCAGTTTTTGTTCTAATAAACAATAAGTCACCTTTTTACATTTTGCATACATGTGTAGAAAGTGTGAGTACGATGACTGACTCGTAAGCCTCAAAGCCACCAGCTGTGTTACTATACACACCGCAGGCCCACCGGCCCACTCTTCTAATGAGTACAGCTACTCTGTGGAAGTGTTTAATTGAGCCCGCGAGAGCTCGGAAATGACCCTATCGATATAACTTCAGTGCACGTGTCTATGAGGAAGACACACCAAAACCAAGGCATGCACTTTTTCACGAGCCTAACATATACAGTGTACATTACTGATTGTTCTGCATGGCTGTCTACGAGGGCCGGTTTCTCAGAAAACCTTGAAAATCAAATTTGGAAAATCCACCTAGATCACCTTTCATCTCTCAGAAGACCATCTTTCCTTTTAACCCTACTGACTAGCCAGTAAGAAGCAGGAAAGTGGAGGGGCGGGTGATGTCTGTTCGTGTGTAAAACGCGCATCAGTGAACACTCTGCTGATATTGTGGATATGCCTTCATAATCCACATTTCACGCTGCTCGAGACACTTCTGTTTGAGAGAAGTCTGTGAGCAAATTATGGGCAGCGTTCCACATGAGCTTGACATCTGCACACTAATTAGATCAATATGGCACAGGACCGCAACATTAGAGCTTGGATATTTATCAAGTTGTTCATTTTATAATTCTCAATAAATAATGCATCTATTAAAAATAAATAAAAAAAATGGATCCACACCTTTAGAACTCATATTTTAAGATTAAATATGACACTAAGTTATTTAGAGCTTCAACTCACAGCTGTTTCTTTCTCATTTTATTTATTATTCCATTTTATTGTCTATCAAATATCAGAGAACCGAAGAAAAATCCTCACATTTGCACAGCTGCAAGCCGTCAGCTTTTGGTAACTGTCTGAAACGAGTAAACGATCAAAATGATGATAGATTTTCTTTTGAAAATATTTAAAATGGCCCTGTTTTTGCAGTGGGGGTTATCCATTTGTTGATAGGCTAACCTCTGCAAAGAACTGGAGGAATGCTGATATCAGTGTGCTCTGCGGGGGTGAGAGTCATACGTATGGCAAGTCTTTATTCTTCGAGGCCATCAGATTTAAACACATATGCTGCGTCCATCAAATTACCAGTCAGTGCACATCTGTGAGCCAAACATCTTGTCAGTCTTCTGTTTGGAACAAATGAAACATAATAGATGTGGCTGTGCAGCTGTTTCATCCATAGTTTCTAGTCAAAGTACACATTCGTGTAGCTTAAAAGCCTTCATACGGCATGCAAAGCCACAATAGAACCTCAGAATCTGTCACTGAACAAACTACGGTTATAGTACAAACCATGAAAGACCCTTCAGTCTCTGCCTCTACTACAGCCCCGTGTGTGTTCCTTTTCCAGCCTGTGGCCGTAACACACATTGGAACAGATGTTTAATTGATTCAATTCAGCATGAGAAAGTGCCGTAAGTTATCTATGTTTGATCAGAAGCTGTCTGTATGCTACTTTACCCCCTGGTCTTTTCCCAGGCTCCTTAATTCCATCTCCCAGTCTTTCTCTCCATCTGTAAAATTTTTGCATAGAGCAGCAACTGCTCTGAACGCCCCCCCCCCCCCCCCCCCAAAAAAAACAAACAAACAAAAAAACCCAAAAGAAACCAACCAAAAAACATCATAGTATCTTCTTGCCAGGAGTGTTGTTGTCTGAAGGCCCAGAAAAGAGAAGCAAAAGTCAAATGTTTGGGTTTGGGTCCTTGACTTTTACCTGTAAGGAGCAGGAGGTGCAGGAGACCGTACTGTGGTCAAGGCTATGAGAAGGAGCTGTGTGTGTGTGACGGCAATGCATGTGTGAGATACACTTGATGTTTAACTTTCCTATCAGTAATCTTGCTCCTGGGGCCTGACTGAGCAGAATGAAAACTGTAAATAGCCCTTGAGGAGCCCAGGAGCCAGGAAAACACACTCAGACGGTCTTTACGCGCTGACTGCACACACAGGCAGACTTACACGATTACTGACACACACACACACACACACACACACACACACACACACACACACCAAAAATGTACAGTTAAAGGCCTTAACTGCTTGTCTGAAAGCCACATTTCAATAGAGGGAATGTTTTGAGTTGAGCAGAAATCTGACCTCTTACTGTGGACAGAAGTGTTCCAGTTGGGTTTAAGAGTGTATTATTTTGGTCATGGTGGTCTTTCTTCCTTTCCTTCTCATTCTCACAGTCTTTCAGTATGAGACTGTTGTGTGCTCAGTCAACTGGTTACGTACCCCGTTTGACCATCTAGTATGTAGGTCACTTTCTTCTTGTAGTCTACCAGCCATTTAGGCCTCATTTCTCCACTGACATTTCCCAGACAGCCCGTCAGCTCTTCACAGCTCCCATGGCTAATGGCAACCCTCTGCCACACTGCTTCACACCGTCGGTTTTCGACAGCTAACAACGCCGTCAGAGTAGTTTTCTCCTTTTTCTGTCTCACAGTGACTGTCTTTCTTCCCCTGCTGTCTCCACCTGCGTGTTTTACGGCTGTCAAGCCCATATGCTGCCAAGTCTGCGGGAGGAGGAATGCTTTGCTTCTTCACAGCTTCTCAACCTGTTCATTCATTAGGATGTGTGCTCAGTGGTCTGGTCAAAGAGCATCATCAGTGTGTGATTGTGGTTAATGAGCATCCACATTTTAGGCTGTGGGACGTCAAGCTTGTGTTCATCAGATTGTTTCCACAAGAGGAATTTGGACAGCGCTATGCCACCAATCCTCAATCAGCTGGCTTCTGTCCTCCCTGCCAGGCTAAAGCTGTCCAGGACAAATGGTCCTGTGGCGCTTACAGCAGCGATACAGAATGACTGCAGTTTTCATTTGTGGAAATACTTTTGCTAGCCTGCTGCATAATTTTTTGCAGCCTGTTAGTAAAATTTGTGCCTGTAAATATACTACTGTTAAAATGAACCACCTTCCTCAGACTCTCCTCAGTAAAACCAGGAATGGGACTGAGATTATTATAGTGAACTGAAACTTATTAACAACTAATAGTAGGTGTGAAAAAAGGAAAAACAAATAAAGTTATGTAGTTTGAAAAAAACGTAATTAAAATAATAAAATAAAATAAAGTTTTAATTCAAATAAAAAAATGTAAATGAAAAACCTTCAATTTGGTCAAATTTTTCCTCACAACATGCGTGTTAAGGCTTGATTAAATTGTTGTTGTTTTTTTATTTCTTTTTACTTGGATGTGTTAATATTACAATATTTTTTCTGAACTTAAAGAAAATCTCCACAATATGACTAAAACTAACACTGAAATTGATGAAAACTAAAACAAAATGAGACGAAGTGTGGCAGCTGGGATTGTCAAACTCAATATCAACTCACAGGAAAATATTAGATACTATTTTTAATAGGATTGGAGAGAAAAAATAAGACAAATGCGTCTTAATTTTTTGTCATAAAAACTAAGGGGCGTTTTTTTTTTTTTTTAAAAGATAAAACAATAAAAACAATAACATCAATGACAACAATATTTCTAAGCTGCCTGATCAAAAAAATTAAGATTCTCTTAGGTGGTGAAAAGAGAGACTATTTTTAGGCTCTCTGAGGTAGTGCTGTTTTTTCTGGTGACACAAATAATTGTGTTATCCAGCTAAATTAACAGTCTATTAACAATGAGGGAAGAACTCATTTGTAACCTAGCCTCCACATAGTTGCTAGCTGCTAGCTTAATGACGACAGATGGCTAATGTGGCTAATCATATAATTGCTAATAGTTTAACAGGTAGCATTAACATGGGTACTGGCTAGATTAACATTTATGATAACTTTTTAACACCTGAATGTTGTTGGCATGACCTCTGACCTCTTGAAATTTGTCAAAGTGTCAAAGCCATGGGAACAGGTGCTATTGGCAGAAGGGGCTGTGTGCCTGCCATTCTGCAGTACTGTGTCAAGTTGTGTGTCAGCTGGAGGAGGCAAACAACGCGCTGCTGGTATTAACACTGCTGCAAATGATCGTCTTATCCTTTTCAGTAGTGATTTGTATCTGAGTATTAATTTTTTTTGACAACCCTAGTAGCAGTAATATGGTTTCTGAATGGAATGATTAACAAAACCTGTGAGATGTGGGAACTCTAAATTGAGTTGTTTGCCTTTTCCTGCTTTGTTTTAAGTAACTGTCTCATCATAATGACTCATTTGCTAGCCAGTGGTTCTATGTTTGTTTTTGTTTTGAAGAGTTTCTGGCATAAATCGATTCTGCTGCTGAAAATCTCTGCAGCCAACAGTAGTTTCTCCTGTGACCATTTAGTTGTGATTTGGCTCTGATCTGAACACAATTGCCTGTCCCAGTGGTGCTGTTCATATACACCTCAGTGGGAGTGGTTCAATGCATTCTTTGGTCCCATATATTGAAATTGTAGTTGTATATGTGTGTAAGAAAAAGAGCACATGTGGATCAATCTTTGTGAAAACTTCAGTGAGCCACTGTGCTTGCTTATTCTCTGACTTGGAGTATCATTTCACATAATGTGGCTCAATTTGAAACAGGTCAGAAAAAGGCTCAGAAGAGGGACCCCAGCAGCTGGCAGATATAAACGTAATGAGTTTTTCAGCATTGTAGCAGTGTTTCAAGCTCCTTTGAATTTATAGAGATACAGGGCAATGGAGCATAGCTGCCACATGTCCACCCCAGGGAAGGTGCACCAGGAAACACTCTCAGGCATCAATCTGCTTGGGACAGAAGATGAAGACGGATTAGATTGTGATGTCATAAATCCGTTTTCTCCTCAGGAAGTGTGTCAGCATTGGGAATTCTTACAGAATTTCCAGAGGGTGGAATGGATTTGACTGAGACTGGGAAGCGGAAATCTTTTTACTATAGGAACTCAGTCTGATACCTAATAATTTTCAGCCTCTAAAGTAATACTGCGGTACTGTAATGTGAAATCCCGCACAAAGTCAGTATCAGAAAACATCTGTATATGGAGGGAGTTAATATGCCTTTGCTGCAGTGCCAAAAGCCATTGCTTAGCTCTCTTTGATTGGAAAACAAAGGAAACAGCAATGACTGATACTGTAGCTAATAAACAGCAGACCTTTCCTTGAACTGGCACTAAATCTGACTTTGGCATACTGTGCCATTATTTAGATGTGGAATAAATACAGAGACAAGCAATGCTGAATCCAGAGTCATGGCTTAATCACGTCTGCAGGGCGTATTCTGCAATCTTTTTGTAGATCTGAACAATGTGACCGTTTGTATACCGCTGTTCTTTATGTGTTTTTCTTTCTTTTACATACCATAGCTACTCCCTCCTTAAACAGAAATGGATGGGAATGCCAGAATTCTTTACATCAACCGGACATCCAAAAATCAGCCACACACACTGCCCAGTACATATATCTTTGAAATTCATGCTTAGGAGAATGCAAGAAATATCCAATCTTACAGCTCAGTGTGGCACTGAACTGTCAAGGATTGTGTCAATACGGCATCAATAAGTCATCTGTCCTTGAAGAAGATGAGCTAAGGTGGAAAGATTAATGTCGGGACAACTTTAAAAGACCTGACTGTCATTTGAGCAATTTCAAGGACTTTGTAAAAAATTGCTTGATGTTTTCAAAATGTCAATCATAAAGGTCAGCCTATGTCATAAACAGTATGAATCCATGGATTTATCCTGACTAAACACTATAGCCTGGTGGTGGCATTTGAGCATTGCCTAAATGTCACTGTTTTGCTGAACAGGTGTGTCCTTTAAGATGGCACTTCCTGCGGGATACTGCAGCATTTGAAGATGTTTCCAGAAAGAGTTAATTTAGTGCAGCCACCCAATATCAAACAATTTAAGAAGATTTTGAAATGTTGTTGTATAACAGCTTACATGCAGATATTTGACAGGCTTCTGTTTATATAACAAAACAAAACATTATTGCTAAACGGGAAAAGCATTTGTTTTCTGTATATTTGTTCCCCAAATCTTTGTCTCTTAGTCTTTCTTTTTTAATGTTGTCAGGGTTTCATCAGCGATGACCACCCTGAAGATAAGACACTGGAAATCCAAAAAGGCATGTGTGTGGGTGTATGCGCGTATCCTCGTAAGCACCTGTAATGAGCTCCACATGTGTGTGTATCACAGCCCAGGCTAACGAAGCCCAGTCCATTATTTATTTTCCTGTGGTCCTGTCGCTTCGCCTGTCGATGCACCTGTGTATACACGCACACACATCCACCATCTGTCTATAATGACCGTTCTCGTTCGTACCGCATAGCACTACGGTCCCTCGAGTGGTCATTAGACGAGAGAGTGAGAGAGTTGCTGAGGAAGGGAGAGCAGTGGTTTCGGTGTAGATTTGGAACTAGTTTTTTGGTTTTACTTTGCGAAGGAGTGCCTGGGGGTCAGTGTAGGGTGGACACATAATGCTCAGAAAGTTAATAGAACACACAAAGTGTGTGTTTTGATTACTCTCAGTGCCTTTGAGGCTTATATGATTTGCTTTGCCTGCTTTGTTTTTCCCTCTGTCAGGAGAATACAATCTACTATTGAGGTTTAAAGTAAATCTTACATTTACACAAACCAGAGGTCAACGAATCCACCAAACAACCTTGGGTGTTGGAGTCAAGTTCATCTGGGTAGGACTTGAAAACAAACCTAAAATTCAAATCACTTCTTCAATTACTTGATTTCCTGTTTATTTGCAGCAATGGCCAGCTCCCAGCAGGGAGCTGCTCCCATTATATCCAAAGCACTTAGCTTTCTGGCCTTGTGGCCCTACCCAAATCCCCTGTGCTGGCTCCTGCTAATCCCCACCGATTGTAGAAGGACATGGCAGACAGAGAGGGAAGGGGTGGGGGGCGGTGTTCGGTTGGAGGAGGCTGGAACAGAAAGACAAACAGGCAGCTCAAATGTGGCTTTAAAGGACGTCTTAATATCTCCCAGTAGAGTTGGAACTTAGCTTGAACTTCCTTTTAGCACCTTGAGCCTCCTTGATGTCCAACAAAAAAACACTAGCTTTTAAAGAAGTTCTCAACATTTATTATACCAGGATTATGCTTTAGTAAAAACCTAAGTGCACTGTGTGTGTGTGTGTGTGTGTCACTTTTGTCAGAAGTGTGCAGTTGTTTTAATCCCTCAAGTGTGACAGCCTCTATGCTGCTATGCGCTCATTAAGCTGTTACTGAATAGTTTCAGAGGTAAAATTTAATTATTAATTTTTGTTTGCATCCTTCTCTTTGCAGGGAGCTGAATGGGAATAACCTCACACGAATCACGAAGAGTGACTTTGCTGGACTGAAGTACCTCAGAGTTTTGTAAGTACTCACCTTCTGTTTATGGGCAGTAATGAACTGTTTGTACAGTAGGAGTATCTGTGGAGCATGTTGGTGGTTGAGTTTATCTAGCCATGCATATCTGAATTGTATCTACCCTAGCAGTTTGCAGCTATACTGACTTTCTGCTGATATTAGCATAAACCCACTGAAGTGGCAATGCATTCATCAAGAGTCCTACTCCAAAGTACATTAAGCTCCTGAGTGACTGCAACCACTGATGTAATGGCCTTCTCTCTCACTGTATTCTGCCTGTTGTAGTTGCACTTTACCGTCCCTTAGACACACACATGCTCACTTGCCCTCTGTTCCCTCACATCAGCATGTAATGTGCACACAAGCGCCAGTCCTAAATGGGCTCTCAACACAGCTAACACATTCAGGTGAAGTCATCAATTCCCTCTCCTGTGAAATTAAACAGCACTTGTGACTTCGGGTAATAAAGTAGTTATAAAAGTTTCTCTGTGTGTATGTGCACACAAACTGGTGAGCATTGCTATAGGTGTTAAAAACGCTGCTAAAGGGGAAGCGCTGTAGACCCGAACATGTTTTAAATGTAACATGATCTCAGCATAATTCCTATTACCCTGCAAAGTCTGACTGTTTTCAATCCTCATGGTTACTTGCCCATCCCCCCTGCCCATTTTTTCCCCTCCTGGTCCCAACGTTTCTCGTCCCTTGTTGTCTTCCTAAGCATGGCCATTTTTCTGCACCACCTCCTACCCTCATGTGGAGGTTAAATGCCTTTGCGTCGACAGCTTGCTTCTAGCAAGTAAGAAGGAAACAACTTGCAGGGCTACCAAAAAAAGAACTTCCCTTGTTGTTAAGCTTGTGATCTACTCTCACTGCCACAGTAAGGCACACATACATACACACACAGACACACACACACACACACAGGATTTCCTTCCATATACATGAAGTATGATAAACAAAATGCTGGTACAACAAAAGTTGTAAACTAAAAAACAAGTATCTACATGTGTTGGCTTTGTGGGGCAACAGCAGGTTGACCTCTGATCCTGCCCTCAGAAGGAGCAAGAACAGGAGCAGAGGTTTATCTTTACACTGAGCTGCCATCTCTTCTGTCAGTATAAAATCAACACAGCTGATTTACATCCACCTATACGAGTGCTTGGCTCTTCAAAATCTGCAGTGTGTCTCTGTTCTGTGATGAAATGCGTACTGAGTAATAAAGGAACAATCAACAAAAAGTAGATAGCAAAAGAGATCAGAGAAATTGAAGGTTATGTACCCGCAGGTTGCCTCAAAAAAAAGAAAAAAAAAAGTTTTCTCAATTCAAAAGTATTCATCACATTTTTTCCGCTTCCATCTAAATTCATGAGAAAGAGATCTGAGATGAATTGCACGTTTCTCTCCATGTTTATGGAGTGTGAAAAGTGATTAGCATTTATATTCGATGGGGAGGAAGCCCAGATTGCTGAGTTGCAGTGCGCCATGGCCTCACAGGAGACATAAGAGGTTACCTTCAACACAGAACAGTTGTGTATGTAATGAAGGAGAGTGCTTGTTGCTTCTAAAGCTGCTGGACACTTTTCTCTCCTTCCTGATTTTGTGTTATTGTAACACTTCCAAAACTATCTAAGCCCCTTTTTTGTGTGTTAGCTTTGGCATTGTATTTGAGGAACGCATGTGTTGCAACTTGTGTGCATGGATTCTGTGTTTGTGTGCATCCATGTTTGCATGTTTATGTCTAATAGCCTTGATGTGGTGCCTAAAAACTCTGATATGGTACAGCTATGCTGTTTCCCAGGCGCACGCACGCACGCACACACACACACACACCCCACTTTCCCTTGATTCAGTCAGATGTCAAAAACTTGGAGCTCACCTCACACTTTCTGACCCCCTGCCTACTTTTCGTCTCTTCTCCACCCAGCTACTACACTCAGTGGACCACACTAGAGCACTAGACACACACTTTCTGAACCACCTTGGAAACTTTCCTGGCTGCTATCCCTCCTCCTTTTGCCAAGATTCCCAGTGCCCCTCAGTCCACACCACTGCCCTCTGTGTGTGTGTGTATGTGTAAGAGAAGTGTTGAATATACTGCACCCTACTTGAATATATAAATACTGTACATACTGCAAAATCCCTTGCCCCCTAAACCCTAAAACCAAGCCCATTACACAATTCTAAAGCCAGAGTGACCCCCTACAGACTTTGACGTGACGTAACTTCTCGTTCCCTTCTTTTCTGCAGGCAGCTGGTGGAGAATCAGATTACTGTGATTGAGCGTGGGGCCTTTGATGACATGAAGGAGCTGGAAAGACTGTGAGTATGACCAATGGTTGTCTTTAGATAGCCTGAACACGCTTAAACTTGAAATGAAAATCCCACCCTTATACTCATGTGTTTTCACTCTCTGTATTTGTTGGGGGTATGAGACTAACAGGAATGATACATAAAATCTTGCAAAATCAAGTGTGTGGCACTATCCTGGCCTTTCATTGTGGTTGGATGGTGCTAAGAGGGTACGGTGTGGGCTGCGAGTATTTTTATTAGCTCTGCCTGACAGGAATGCCCTCAGTGGGATGTGTGGGCTTAAAAGGCCTCCCCCACCGCAGACCCTGGCTCATCTGGACAGCACCAGGACTCCTTGACAGCTTGTAAACTCGCCGGGAAAACACACAGACAAACGCAATCAACCACTCCTTAACCCGCTCATTAGTAAATCAATAGTGCTAGCCACATGGAAACCTGCACAGCAGATGACTTTATGGACCACGCCGTAATGCAGACATAGTGGTTAACTTATAAAAGACTTTCCCCTGATCTGAAACCCACATTAACAGTCTGTGTTACCAAACTTGAGACCACGCACAGCTTGCCTTTCCTCCTCCTCCTCCATATTCAACTGATCCCAAACATTGGGTAGACATTTCCATGTGCCAGACCAATGTGGAAATTGAGTGGCTCGTTTCTTTAATGTTTAAAAGCCACTAACCCACCAGCAGGTACAGTTCAGTGTGAACGAAGCAGCAGCAGACCATTAATGTCCATTATGCACTAAATCTCCCTCTCAGCTGGCCGAACACTCTTCTCAGTGTATACAGTGTGTGGCACAAGTCCTAACATCTGTCTGAATTTGTCTGAAGGCATGGCAGTGGCCTCACATTTGCAGCGTCTCTGCGCCACAGTCCTCGCATTCGCTCCCATGGGCCTCAAATGGGCCATTCAAAAAGGAGAGAGTTGTGGTTTTCAACAGATTAGCAACAGTCTGTTCTCCATTGACTTAATTGTTGTATTTGCATAAAGCCTGCCAGTCTTAGATGTTAGCTGTTTGACGTGGAGTCTCTTGCCAACCACCGCTCCTCTCAGTGTGTCCTTGGGCTTGAATAAGCTCATCCATTCCTCTTAATTTTATTTAGAAACATCTTTTTTCGATAGATCATCCTGAATAAAATGTTTTAGTGTTCCTATAACTGAATGGATATAATTCACTTTAAAAAAAAAATTGGAATGTTGCTATTTTGTTGTTCTGGGAAAGTCAACAAAATGCTATTTTGCAAGGCAAAACAAAGTAACTTAACTGCGTAGCGATAATTTACGGCACTGTCTCTGACCAGCAGTTTTAATTCCCCCGAACTTTCAGTTGGATATTTATGTGACATGCAGAGCACACTGAAACACAATAGCCTGTGGCTAAGCCGATTCTACGGCAGCTAGAAGAAATTATTCACAGCCTACACATTCAAGGACACACATGCATAGACACACACACACAATCACTGGTTGCTCATACGTTTTCCTTGCTGCAGGCGGCTGAACCGTAATCAACTGCAGCAGCTTCCTGAGTTGCTGTTTCAGAAGAACCCTGGCCTGTCTCGACTGTAAGTACATTCACTTTTTTATTAATTTACCTCTTCCTCTCTGTCAGCACACACTATGCAAACTACCAAAGATGGCTCAGTTAGGCAAGTCTGGTGAATTCTGGCTTTGGTTTGATTAGGTATAAACACAATTAAAGTACAAATATATTTCAATTGCACTTGCTGAAATACACATCAGAACTCTTTCTTGTTGACCGTAAGGCAAAATGAACTGAGTGAGAAGAATGGACATCTAAACTAGTTGGCTTCATATCTACATTAATGGATTCATAAGCAGTAATAACTTGCACATTCATTTGCAATTTGTCTGTGACGCAGTTTTGAAATTCCTAATCCGAAGAACGGTCCTTTGCTTCTGCAGCTCACAGCACAGATCCTGCTCTTTTAAATGGCAAAGATAATTTAGCATTCCAAATTAAAGTCACTATGCCAACAATGCTTGCTGCCTCAAGTGTAACAGCTCTTTTGCACATATGGAAAAAATCGTGGTTGTACTTTGGCTCTCTCATTGTGTGGGTTTGTCTGAAAAATAACGTAAAAGTGTCTGAATGACAGAATGGCACCAGTTTAAGAGCTGGATGAAGCCAGCAATGTTACGTATCCCGTGTCTGAAAAGGGCTTCAGACTGTCTGCAAGAGGATCCAGGGGTGACAGAGATTTGATCAGACTGGAGCTAAGGGACAAATTAGACTGTGAACCTAAGTCCAGGTGAAAGGATGGCTTTGTTACTTAATGAGATTGTTTTATGTCATGCGAGTCCACCAGCATGCTCCACCTTCATCATATGAATGGTGAAGGTGGAGCACACTTTCGTTTACTTCTTGTTAAGACCGGTCCCATTTAGTCACACACCCACGCATCCTTCCACTCGTGCACCTCATGCAGTGAGACAATCCCACAGTAATGCTTAACTTTTATTCCCATCTACAAAGAGGCTCTATGTTTCTTTTTCTTTCTTTGGTATAATCAGTGTCCCTGTTGCTAACTGATCATTGGAGCCCCTATTATTCGTGTTCAGATTACCTGGAGCATCTGGGAATAATGAAACAGTGGGACATGGAAAAGTCATTTCCCTTCCTTCTATACTCATAGTGATACTACTAACCCATGATCCTAGCCTTAGCCCTCCATCTGTTTATCTTGCGTTTGATGTTTAACACCATCTTGAATCTATCTGTCGCTTCCTTGCAACTATTTCCCCACGTCACCTATCATTATGCCCAAACCAGCCGCTGAGAATTTAAGGCCTCCTCTTTTGTTATAAGGCTTGTTGTCTTGTTGTTTGCTCAAACTGAGCAGCACTGAGTTGTGTGTCTAATAGACTAAGAGCAGACCAAGGCCTCTCAGACCAGCGGATGGCCTTGAACCAGTGTGATTGGTCCATCTGGAGCAGCTGGCGTAGCCAGCAGCCAAATGATTGTGCTAACACATCCAGTCTAACTTTATGGTCATTATTCTAAACCTATCACTGGGTTCTCATCCATGTTCTGGAGAGTGAGACTTTGTTTAACATTGCTTAATCGATTCACTATGTGTCTGTGTATACACTCATTTGTTCTTTATCCTTGGTTAGACAGAAGAGAACAGTAATTGACCTTGAGGCTTTTCAGGTGTGAAAGTGCCTGGCATTTTTTAACAGTTAAAACAAATCCAAGGCCAAGGAATCAGCAATAATTCAATCTTTATGGTGCCAGTGCTTGACTGACAGATACTACTTTGTGAAAGACTTGTAGTCCTTGTTAAAAAAAAAATTTGGGCTAGTAGCGTGGGATCAGGAGCAGCAGTAGAAGACAAAGATATTTTTTTCCTAAGGTGTTTCTCAACTCCTGAGCAGTGTTCCTGACCACACCATGGGTTCTGGTTGCAGTCGGATGCGGTTGGGTTACAGCCTTGTCTCGCTCCCGCCAGCAGCTTTTAATGGACTTAAAAGGTCCTCATCTCCCAGAGGAAGACTTTCACTGCTATGTCATGTGTGCATTTATGTGTGTGTCTGAGGACGACAGAGAAAGAGAGGGAGAGAGCTCAATAGACAAAGAGAGTCTGTGGTTGCGTATGTATTTGTGTGCGAGTCTTTGCACTTGCTCAAAGAGCTCACTGGGGCTTGTTAGGGTCTGCCTTTATGATCCCAACAAAAGAGGTTAATGTGAAAGCCCGCTGCCCTCAGGTGTAGCACAAACCCAGATGGTTTCTCTTCTCTTGGAAGCAGGATTAATTGCTCCCCTTCTGCTTTTCTATACTTTTACGCTCTTGCTGTCTTTTTTGGTCTCTCTCTTTTTTATTATTCTCTTTGCTCATTCTAGAGTGAGGGTTTTAAGGAAAGCTTGTATAACAAAGTGGCCATTTGTCTTAGACACCCTGCTGAGAGGACAAACAGAACGAAGGGCAAAAGGGGGTAGAGGAGCGAGGGATAGCAGATGAGATTGTCGCTCTCATTAAACTTTAGAGGAAAAGCTACCGGGTTAATAAAAGGGTGTTGGTTAAATGAGCAGTGTAGTGTTGTTTTGTGGGAAGTTTTTAAACACTTGATCCCATGGAGTCATTACGTTAACGGGGTAATGAGTTTGCTCTACAAAGGGAAGATGAATTAATCCAAGTGCTCTTGCTAGAACACATTTTTAAAGAGCTCTGGTAAAGCCTACTGTAAAAGAACGAAATATTTAGCATTTAGAAATAACTGAATTTTATCTTGTGCTATACTTCTGCTAAAGCGTCAAAGCTAATAGGTTTAAGGTGTATAATGTGTCTTGGTTCATTTAAAAAACAGAAAACTGCACAGGTGGATTTTCCAGAGCTACGTACTTTCTCTTGTGAGAGCCAAACTCTTTATACAGACCCCCGCTACACTGCCTCCTATCTTTTCCCATGCCTCAGAGATCCTGGAGACACTGATGCATGGGGGAAATAGGAAAGATAATTGGAATTGATTAGAGATGATTAGGGAGAGACGGAGTTAGTTAAAGCTTCCTGTGATGGATGACCCCGACAAGAAGGCATGGGAACAGTGGCTCGGAGGTGAGATGCGCTGCGCAGAACATCACTGAACAATAACAGTGAAAATAGAGTTGCATTCATCACTGTTAACGACCTGTTGCCCCCCTCTCACCACCCTTGACTACTCCTTATCCCACTTCCACTGCGCTTCAGATCTGTAATCTACTTATCCATGTTTGTAATTAGTGTGCTTTCGCAGTGGGAGAGCAGGAGGAAGGAAGGACCGCAGGATGGAGGGAAAAAAGTGGCATAGGTGAGTAGAGTCGGGGGCGTGTAGAGCAATTGGTCTGATAGCTGGCCCCAGGGAATAGCATCTGGTTTAGGCTGACGATGGGTGACTGGGGGAGGAGGAGACGAAGGGGTATTTTGAGGTTTTTGAGCAAGCGTATTTGCTTGGGACAGCAACACAGGTTTGTTTAGAGGGGGTGTCGCGTTCGATAATGACCAACTTTTTGTATTATGTTGTGGGTTAAGGAGATAATCAGGGAAGGTTTTCCCTTGTATAACTCCCCAGGAAAGATGAGGGAGGTGGAGGGATGTGGGAAGGGTGTGGTAGTACCTGCACTACAGGGGAGCTGAGGAAACCCTGGCAAAGGTTTGAAAAAGGGTGTGTGTCTCATCCGTCTTTAAGAAGCTTTTTTACATCCTTCAATTTAACGTTAATGCTTGGCAACGGGTACTCAAATATACACAAACACCAAACGCACACACACACACACATTCACTGAGACACACAGGCAAATGTGCACACACAAGAGAAAGAAAACTGAGGGAAAATGTAAATAACACTAATTAGACACAAACACTCAGAGAATAACACTATAATTAGATCTCTGTGTGTAGATGGTATGCATACACAGGGGATTACGTCCTTTCTGTGGCTCTGACTGTAGATAAAAGAGCCGCTTCGGATATGTGTTGATGCAAAGCTGCTTCTTCTGTGTTTGTGTTGGAGAGATGCTGTGTTTTGTGTTTGTTGATTGCTTGATGCTTAAGGAACAGGAGCTCAGAGTGAAAATAAAGAATTATTTAGGGTAGGAAATCTTGAATAAAGTGCACTATCATTAAGCCTATAAATCATCTCTCTGTCACAGTTTTCCCACTTGTTTTGACTTTGTTACCATTCAGCACATATACACTATTTTCCCCTTTTCATTTGCTTCAGATTGATTGGCTTGTAAACTTGCTCCAGTGTTCCAAGACTTTTTGTGCCATAAAGCAAGCAAATTAACTCTTTTGACTTTTGACTTTTTGTGTATGACTGCGTGAAAGACTGAGTTGAATGTGTGTGTGGGGGTTTTCTCTCCTCGTGACCATTTGTGTTTGTATAATACTGTGCTGTGTAGGCGTCTTTGCATGCATGCATGCATGTGTGTGTGCATCTGGCAGGCTGTTAATGCTTCAAGCTGGTCTTGTTGTTTCCTTCTCTTTGTCTCTTCTGATGAATGACCTGCCTCAGTGTGCTAGGACTCTCTCTCTTCCTTAGAGGACTGTTTGGGCTCCTGCTTGGCAGCAGTCCCCATGGCAACTCATCTTCATCAGAAGGTTTCTGTGCCATCAATAGTAGACATCCTGATTTCTTGACTGTGGTTTGTCACTAAGTAAATAATGACAGCACAGACTTCAGTGAAGCTAGCTTCAGACTTCACACTGTGTATCCATTTCGAAACTTCCATCCAGTACATTGTATACACTATGAAGTTACTTGCACAGTATGTGAATTGTGACAGTATTGTCATTATGGTAGTACGTTTTTATTGAACACACTTAACAAAAATGATTGTAATGTTTGACTGCTATTGTAGCTTTAGCCACACGTTTTATGTGCATCTTGGCCAGCCTCTGACTATGCATGCTATTGAGATCTTCTATGGTGAAAATGACAGTTTAATTTGGACATCCAACTATTTTTTTTAATCTGCTGCTATTGGCTGTTTTGTTAGCATTTGCATCTCTCACTCAATTGCCCAAATGGTCTTTGGGTTTTCTGACAGTGTTTCAAAGCTTTTCTTTGGACATTGGTTCCCTTTTCACTTCATTTTCAGTCCAGTACAGGATGTTATGGCTCATTCAAGCATAGAAAACTTATATCAAGAGACAAGCCAGGGATCCACCATGCAAAACCATCTGAAAAGCATCTGATTGGCAAGGGCTTCATTTTGAACATGAAAAAAAAATCGCACACCTCAGTATTAATGAATCAGTGTGAGAGCATCTTGACAGAGAACAGAACAAAAGGCAGCCAACCTCCAAAGAATAGTTTTCAATGTCCTTCAAAAAGCCTGGAGAACTATTCCTGGAGAATACTTAAATAAATTAAAAGAAAGCTTGCCCAGTAGAGTTCAGGCTGTGTTGAACAACCCAGCAAATCTGATGAAGATCCTCATCACTTTCTTTAGAACTGCCAGAAAGAGCATTGACCTTGGCAAAGGAAATGCTCTCCAAGGATCCTTTGAGCACTAATATTAAAAAAAGACATTTTTTTCATTATTCATGGAAGAACTCACCTCCTCAACAAAAACCATCAGAGGTGTTTATCTATATTTATTTTCCTAATTTGAGTGCTGGGTGAAATTTTAACTTCAGTGCACGGGTGACGTTTATTTATTTATTTTTTAAGCAGTTTGAAATACCTGACTTGGCGACCAAACTGGCCAGGCCCTAACTTTTGGCCTCCGTCCCTCTTCCTGCCCCTGTCCTTGTCAGATGGTAAAAGTGGCTTTTATGGCTTGTCACTGTTTTCTTTACGAGTCGGACCGTGTGTGAGAGAGAAATGCAACCTCACCATGTGAGGAGAGCGGAAGCCAAAAGGGGGTAATTTAGAAACCACTCTGCCATCTGAAATATTCACAACCACAGCACAAGGGGAATGAGAAAGAATGAAAAAGAGGACAAAAAAGCAGACTGAAGAAAGACAAAGTTAAAGAACAGAGAGAGAGATGGTCAGAGGTGCAAAGGAGAGCAGCAAAGATGTAGCAAAAGCAGGAGAGAAACAGCGGTGTTTATATTTACTAACGATTTTGTGTCCTTCCTCATGAATAATTGAACAGATGGATTGAGGCTTGTTAAATATTCACACTCAAGCACTGGGACATCAGTGGTCTGTGTGTGTGTGTGTGTGTGTGTGTGTCCACTGTCTGGTACACGCTGTTCTACATACACACTCATACCATCTCTGATGCTCTAAATATTCATACAAGCAAACATGTGCGCACACACACACACACACACATATACACACATGGGCAAGTTCTTCAGTGGTGACCGTCCAGTCACACACATGCACATTCTTATGCGTTTGTGATTGCGTGTGCACGCACATCTTCACACTGGGGACTAGGCTGGTCATTATGAATTGATACGGCATGAATAAGACATCACAGTGTGGTCTAGATCCGTCATGAGTATACACGCACGGGGATTTCACTCGCAGAGCTGCAGAAAGAGGCCTCCTCCTCCTCCTCTCTGTGCCGTTGCCGGCAGTTTGCCTCTGTGACGGCTGGCTTCGCCTGGTCCAGATTGGAACTGACGCACAGAGGAGAAAAGGCTACCCTCATGCACACACAAACACACATATATGCACTTACTCCCTGGAATCTTAGAGCAGGGGTTTGAGGAAGTCTGCTGTCCCGTTCCAGGAATAACAACCAATGCGGTGCTGGTTGGGTTGTCCTGCTTGCGGTCATGTTGCTTAGTAGTCATGTGTGTGCAAAATTGCTCATACAGTCAAGCAGTATGGAGTATGAATGCATCTATCAGAATGAGAAATCCAGCTCATTCATCACAGCAGTAATAGAGTGCAATCTCCCTGCAGAGAGTGTTTCCCTCACTCAGTGCATCTGTCCACCTCGTTACGGTTCATTTCAAGATCTGGGGTTTCGATCAACACTATCAGCTCTGGATCATCATGTGGAAGTGTCGTGTGTGAAGTTCTTAGCAGGAAGACTTGAGTATTTGTGTGTAATCTCTAGTTATGAGCTGTTAGGGTCTGGATGCGAGAGTCTGGTGCTCAGTGTTGGACGTATCCCAAGCAGACCCAAACACCGCCTCTGATCCCATGGGTGGGGAGGGGTGAAGGCGTTCGAAAACCCTTCCTTACATCCTGCAAAGCAGGAAGAAGCATGGAGCTACCCACACATGTGCATGTTTAGCTTGCGCGCACACACACACACACACACACACACACTGTGGAAACCCACACGCGTACAGTAAATGATTAGTCCAGCCCCATCCTGTGGCCTCAGGCTCAGTCTCTGATTCTGTGATTTTGAAAAGCAGAAACAAACAAACTGCAGGGCAAATTATGCCTTCACACACATACACACACTCAAATAGAGACACACACAATCACACAAATGCCACTGCACACATACTTTGCCCACCTCCTGCCGATTTGCTGCTGTAGCAACCAATGCTCTGTGGGGCTTGGACTTGGGCTGTTTACCTTTTCTGAGTAAGCAGAAGACACAGAGAAAGAAAGAAGGATTTGGAAGGTGAAATAGTTCAAACAGCGCCTCATATTTTATGATCCAGTTGCTTGGAAAAAGGGTGGTATAATAGATGGAAAGAGATTTTTGGATTTTTAGTTTTGTATGCATATGTAATTATAGGCTTTGGACACATCCCTTTATCCTGTGGAAGGAGAAACTTGGTTGAACTCCTTCGTATGCCCTGTGGCTATATTTCTCTGTGTTTGTGAATTGTGGGATCTGTCACTTTTCTGTCTGTGGTGAGCAGGTCCATTCTCAAGGGTTTTATACTTAGCACACACTCTTTTGTTCTTGAGATGCTACAGGCTAATGAGCTGCTCCATAAAGAGTATTTCCATGCATGAAGATGGCTATTTGTTTGCTTTAGGGTTTATGAGGCTAATATGGTGCTAATGGTGATGGATGTAAGCATGCAGCAACAGGTTTTCTGGATTGAATTTGGTTAAATTGAATGGAGTCTGATTGGCAGTTGTGCACAGATTTATACAGCCTTCATGTTATTAACCAGTTACATCAGTGTTGGGGTCATTTTTCAAGAAATGTAATGCATTGTACATTATTCATTATTGACTAAGAGCAATGGTGAAAACCAGCTTAAAGAGACTTCATGTGGCCTCTGTGATTTTAATGTGATTCTACTGTAGAAGTAGATGCAGGTATAAACAGAGGTTACAGTGCTACAAGCGTTAACGCTCGTCATTGCCTTTGTTACCTGTTGAAGAACAGGCTCTGGCTGCTGTACTGGGGTCAGCATACACTCAGCTTTAACCTAATTCTGGATTCTTTGCTAGTTTTGTCCTTTCTGTGCAGATGCTTGCAAAAAATCAATGTTCTGTTAGCATTGTAATACAGTTACTATCCTGGAGGCAGTCTGCATGCTCTCTATCTTATCCTCTTATCCTTTACTGCGATAAAAAAGAAGTAATGTTTATATTGCCATCATTTTCCTCATCCCTTCACATTAACTGAAAGCAGCGTTTTAAATTGCAAGTGTGCAGGAAGAAAAATACATTTTTGATACATTTTTTTTTTACTTTCCATCTGCCCAACATGCAGATAGTTGAAGAACTTTTGGAATCCCAAGCAATGATGTAATGGTAACTGTAATGTGATTATTGAACTTTGCTTTAATGAGTTACAAAGTAATCTATTATACACAACACTGATAAGCATGAACAAAAACAAAATTGACTTGTTTACTTTTGTTTATTATATTTAGAAGGACTCATCTGTTTCATAAGTAAAATTCAACCAGAGCTTTCTGCCGTGTGCCTCTGTACTCTGTACTTTCTCCTCAGCCATTCTGCTTTCTCACTGAACAAAAGACACTTGTCTGCTTAGGTACACAGACTGCCTACATTCCATTAAAAAGACATATTGAGCAGTGCAGAGCTGGTGAGCATTGCAAGCAGGAAAATATGAATTCCAGTACAAATGCATATCTGTTTCCAATAGTGGCTCCCTCTCACAGTTCTCTCCTGTTGGTATCGCAGCATGAAGCCGTGATCTCATTAGCCTTGCAGTGCATATGTATGCCTATTGTGGATGTATAAATATGTATATATTTGTGAGAAACAGTATGATATTTTGTGCAGTGGGTGTCTTTCCGTCTTACCTTTCTCTAGTTTAACAAGAAATCGTTGGGGGATGGAATTGATTCCCCTTCCCTGCTGTTTCAGCCAGGAAAATACATGCACATGCACAAACCTGCCCGCCCAATCAAAGCTTCGAGAAGTGACTGTTATATCTGAGATGCAGACAGACCTGCGTGTGTTTATTTGTTGTGTAGCCACACCAATTTTACACCTAAGAGGGTGGAGGGAGGAGAAATGCACTGAGTATTGATTGAAGGGGAAGGAGTCACACAGAGATGGAAGTCACATTTCAAAAGCAGGGAGGATGAAAGAAAGAAGAACAGTGAAGGAGAAAGCACTGTATATATATATATGCGTTTATATTTTCTTATATTTGATTCATTATTTCTGGAACTCGGAAAGTTGATTGTATTCTAGAGAGAACTTTAAATTGTTTTTTTTTTTTTTGCAGTAGTTTAAAATCCCTTACTCTCAGATCAAGTCCGGTGCAGCAATTCAATCAAGCATAAAGATGGAGAATGCGGTGAGCTGAAAGGGGGTAAAATGAGTTAGAGGGCAATACAAGGACCTGAAAGTGACGGACAGTGCCTGGGAAGCAATAAATAGTGTGGGGATAGAATAAGTGGGGTTGGCAGATAATGTGAGAGAAAGAAAAAAAGGCACAGAGAAGAAAGATTGGCCTCATCTGTAGACTTTGAAAGGATTCTCATCTTTTCTCATCTATATGGCTGTGCTGGGGGACAGAGAGCGAGAGGGAACTAAGGGCACCTGCAGTCGAGCATTAGCCAAAAGCTCCATTATCACTTCAAAGCTGAACTTTGCTGAAGGAGGCCTGAGTGACACCGGGGCCCTACAGAGGATGAAACAGTGCACAGAGATAGGAGCAGAAGGCCGCCTTCTCTGTCAGCTTTTTCTTCAATCATCTCCCTGCCCCTTTTGCTGTATCTAACTTCCTCTCTGTCATCTACCATGTCCTACCTTCCTTATCGCTTTCCTTTCCTCTTCCCCTTATTTCCTCCCCCCTGTTATTTCTTCCCACAGTCTTATCTGTATCTTTAACACCTGGCTGC
Organism: Neolamprologus multifasciatus; assembly: GCF_963576455.1. NCBI lineage: Eukaryota > Metazoa > Chordata > Actinopteri > Cichliformes > Cichlidae > Neolamprologus > Neolamprologus multifasciatus. The sequence continues at coordinate 17,820,057 of NC_140451.1, forward strand.
TTGGATAGCAACCCCTATAAGAGATCTCTTTCTCTCTTCCATTTCCCCTCCTGGCTGCATTTCTCCATCTTCTCTGGCTTATACAAGGCCCCGGGAATGGGAGCCCTGATGAGCCCCAGGTTGTGGTAATGAGCTTGCAGCTTTCATGTAGGGATCAAGCCGATGACTGGAGGGGGTGTTGTTGGTACTGGTGTTAGTGAAGTGGATATTACCTCCACGGGATTGTGGCTTGTAGGGTAAAAGAGTAGTGAATCAACTCCAGCCAAGTGTAGACCTGGAGATTCAAACAGTTCCCACGGAGTCAAGACTGTCCAAAGCCAGACACAGATATAAACACACCACTGTCAAAGAAGGCAGCAAGCCAGGAAAGGCTGTGTAAGTTACAACATTCCAGTATTCCAGTAGTCCAATACATTATTCGAGAGACCTTTACTGATATTTACAAGCCAGAGATGTTCAGATACCTCATGCAGGACAAAGGCTTAGGCCTGACAGTGGCAAACACACAAATCCTGGAACATTTTCTATTACTGCTCCTTGCTTGATTTCTGAGTGTGTCAACATTTCAAGTCTAGAGAAACAAAATTGTGACAAAAGGATAAGTCTGAAGTCTGAAGTTCTTTGATTTGACTTTGCCCAGAAGCAACATCACAATTCCTTAAATCCTTAATGTGCAGCCCTTTAAACCCTTTCAAAATCAATTGTGTGTATGTCTGTGTGTGTGTCAGAGAGAGAGAGAGAAAGAGACTGAGCAGTTATGTTTCTATTAATCCGTAATGCCTAGCCACAGGCCATTACCACTCCTTCCCTGTGACACCTTCATTAGGCCCATAGAATGGCCTTACTTCTCTTTTGTAGATTAAGCCTATTTCCTGGCCTCAGCTAGTCATAGTTGCTCTGTATTAAAGTTGCAATTGATAATTGTTTTTATTATTTCTTTATTTAGTATGTAGCATGTTGTTCTGTCATTCAGGAAACAGTAAAGTGTTTCCAGGTCCAATATCCAATTTATAATGTTTTAAAAACAGAGAAAGGAAGCATTTTTTTTTAGTTAGTATGAATCAAACATTGTTACTGTGAGAGAGCAGAGGAGCTGTGCCCTGGTTCCACTTCATAAAGATGTTGTAAAAGAGAGAGGATCATTGAAGGTTAACAAAGAGCTTTCACATAAACAAGCTAACAAACTGGCAGCCAAAAGTCCTCTGCACATCCTAAACACTCATTTTACTCCATTTGTTTCCCGTCTGTCATTGCTGGCGTGGCTCACTTAAGACTTTTTAAACCATTCATCCAGTAAATTGAAATATCTTTCATTGAAAATGTGTTTCTTTTGGGTTTGTTGATTGATTGAACTGGAATATCAATCCGATGACTGAAAGAGACCTCTTTCAGGAGAAATTTTACTTCCTGAAACTTTGGCTGGAGGTAACGGCAGAAACCCAGTCAAGCACTGATATACGATAAATATCACAGTGAAATCATTACAGCTTTGCAGCCTGCTTTCTGAATTGGTTTAAATCTTTCTCATTCCTTTGGCTTTTTATAGTATAGCTCTAAATAGTTTCTATGGAGACTGGATAGGCAGAGCGTTCCTATGCTGCAATTTGCCCCCTCGGCAGTCTCACCTTTATTCACCTTCACCTATGTTTCTGAATATAGAAAGCTGGAAAACAGCAGCACATCTGTGCTAGCACCCTCGCTGCTCAAAGGGCTAAAAAACACAGAGAACTGATAAAAAGGTTTATTTACATGAGTAAAGTTAGAATTTTGGAGTGTCAGTCAGTTAAATGACTCTGAGATTTATTATTAGAGTCTAACTGTTATCAGTCCTTCAAAAAGACTGTGCATATAAAATGGACTTAACGGCAATGGTTTAATCCACTGTGGTTTCTTCCGTTCCGTTTAGTCTTTTGGAAACACTCTCAAGTGCAGTCTCACTTTTGGTTTTAATTTTTAGCCTCAGAGGATGTTGCTGGTCCTAAGTTACCACGTGTAAAATAACAAAAATGTTTTTAATGTTTGAAATCAACGCAAGAGTCAGTGATGCACCGTTTCATTTTTTTAGCTTTAGGCCCAGTGTCTCCTCATACTGTGGGTGAATATTGAGCAAAGGTTTGCGTACCAACAAAAGTAAGAGATAGTTGTGAGAGTGAGTTGAGCAGAGTTGAAGGAAGATGTCCAGTGGGGTTAGAGAAGCACTGCCTTGTTTCCCAGGCAGGCACCCTCTTTGTGACATGGTTAAAGATGTGTCCTAACACCATTCCCATCACCCCTAGTCGCCTCCTCTCCCCACCTTGGCTCCCATCCCTCCATCCCACCCTCAGCCCCTGGAGAATAGCTTGCCCTTTGCTCACGCCATTCCGTCTCCTTGGTGCTCATTGTTCCCTGGTTGCTAGGCAATAGCTGGGGCCTCATTTTGTCACCTTGGATACAGGGGGGAGCCTGGGTATTCATTATAGGGTCAGGGCTGACAGAGGTGACGTGAAGGTGTGTGCGTCTGTGCGCGACTACGTATGCACACGTTGTTGGCCATCAAAGTTTGCGTGTGGGTTCATGTGTGTTTGTGTGTGGGGGTGTGTTTGGTTAAGGGTCAGGCGTGACAGCGCAGATACAATAGGGTGGGGTGTGACCAATCCCTCCTTCACTATTTATTAGCCTATTCAATCACCCACTCCCCTGCTCAGAGCCAGGCTGGGCCAGGAGGCAACCAAGCTGTCCGTCAACAGCAAGGGGGAGGGGCAGCAAGTGGATCCCAGAAAACATAATTAATGTGTAAAACAAGAGCTGCTGCATTGCTCTAAAAGGGAAATTAAGGAAACAAGCAGCCACGGCGACTGCAATTAGGTAGCGATGAATAGGCCACTGTCTTTGAGTTGTCAGTACTGCTTCAGGCACTCAAACCTGCTCTCTCTTTCATCTCTCACCCTCTTCCACTCTCTTTCCCCCTCTCTCAGTCTTCCCTCTCTTCTAAACAATGTATTTCTCCCATTCTGTAAAACACACAAGGAGTGGGAGAGCCTTTTTGTCGGTCGGCCTCCTGAGTGTCGATCCTCAATCGTTGAGCTAGCCGTGGCTGGCTGTCCTTGGAGAGCCCTGGAGTGGCTTTCACGAAGGTCCACTAAACACACACACATGAAAACCTATATTATTGTTGCCGGAGCTTTAGGACTCATCACGAGCGCACGAGTGGTGAAATGAGCAAATCAGGGAGGTGCTTTTTTTAAATGAACCCTTATTCAAATTATTCAGCTTTCTACATTTTCATCTTTATAGCGTGTATGACCTCGGGACTAATGGCAAACCTGTTCTTGAATTCATTAGAAAATATCATTAGAAAATCCTAAGCATTTAGATCATCAATCAACAAGTGTTTGGCTCTCAAATTTAGCTTCATTGTGGATGACTCACTCTCCATGTTCCACGTCTGTGAGTCATCTGTGTTTTATTGAACTTTTAGCACTTGCTACAGGCAAGCATTTCCTTTTTTTGTTCGTATTTTGCATTCCCTTTATCTTTTGCTTTTGCATGAAATTGGATCAGAGCTGTCTGTTGGCGAGAATGCGAGTAGCGACAAACTAGCACCCAGAATGGATTTTGCAATGCACTGCAGAAAAGGTCTGTGGTTGCTGTGCAGAAAAAAAGTATTCCCTCTGGAATTTGTTTTTCTCCTGCTGCGTCTGCATGTGTGTGTTCCAAAACCAACCATGAAGCGAAAATCGTTGCAAATTACTAGCTAAATCGCTGCATTGTGTTCTCGACATTCATAATGAGTCAGAAGGAATGCAATGTCTTCACCTGAGCTGTAACTGATAGCAGATATAAAGAGGATCTCACATGTCCATGCAGAAAAAATCAAAAGAAAAAAGCCTGGCAGTGGAGAGGGCATACCTGCACTGCGAGGCAGGGTGTGTCTGGTCTCTCAGGGTTCATCGCTCCGACTAAACCACAGTGGTAATGCAGCGGAAAATGACTCCAGAACCTGGCATATAAACTTAGGATCACTGTGATATTGAGAGAGTTGCTCGTGCTTTTTCCAAGCCTCGTACAGTTTCCGGAAGACTCATTAAGGAATCATTAAGTGAGGGAGCTGAAAGGTTCATATTCATGAAATTCATCAAAACAAGTTAGTGAAAGCAGCCAATGCATTTATTTAGTCGGCCAGCTGAATTCATCCAATGGGCTGCATTGATGTAGTGTTGACCCCGAACCACAGCGTGCACTGTTGTCAGTATGGCTTTGTTGGTAGTGCGGTAACCTTTCTTTGTGCCCGTGTTTGGGCCAGTAACCTTGCTTTGTGTTGCTGTGTGTATCAGGGTGTAGTGTGACTCCCCTTATCCATAAATCACTGTCAGATTCCAATGGTACGAAGCAAAGCCTTCATCTGAAGCTTGGATAATAGGGTTGTTGTGTGTCTGTGTGTGTGTGAGTGAGTGTGTGTTTGCGTACCCAGACAGTCATGTGTGTGAAGCCTGTTGCCCTTCATTTACCAATCAATGCCATGCAGGGTTTATGAAAATTCAGTGAGTGTGAGATGAGCTTTTTTCTTCAGATGAATATTGCACGAAACGCAGCACTGGGTGACAAAACACTCCATCGATTTTAAAGAAGGAAGGAGGCAGTGATTGAAGGAGGGGGGGTGGAGAGACAAGGGTGAGGGAATGAGGTTGATCGCTGGTGTGTGATGGAATAAACTGCAGATTTTCTGTTGCCTCGTGTGCATGTGTGACTGTGTGTGTACGTCCCACACAGGAGTCTAATAAATAAATTATGTCTGAAATCAGAGCAGCTCTCCCTAGACCATCTCCACTTCATGAGAAGTGCTTGTTTACAACTCCACACAGACACAAATACACAATCTAATGCTACATACTGCGCGGCTACTGGAAGGGACCAATATACTGTTGCTCTCTCCGGGAACACGTCTGTCCTGTGAGCCTCTAAGTGTGTGTTCCCGCTCTCAGGCCTTCATCGCATTACTTTCTGAATTCCTTCCATGTTGATGGTGAAGGGATGGGAAGCATTACTGGGCAGGCCAAAGCAAACACACACACACACACACACACACACACACACACACACACACACACACACACAAACACACGCACACACACATATGCATATAAACACCTACCTTATGAGAGGGACTGGAGAGCATTAGTGAGCTCAACAAAGCAAACACGGTGATAAAAGAAGGATTTGGGCAAATTCTGATGAGAGGAAGCGGTGGGGCAGGGAGAGGATTTACCCCCAGTATTCTGCAGGCCGGGGCACGACAGAAGCCCTGAGTTTTGTAACCAAACAGTGTGTGGCGCTGACTCATAGTTCCTGTGTTTGCTCTGCGGGATGTCCTAACATATCATTACTTCTCTTAGGAAAAGCAACCTTCTCAAGAGAGACGGCTGCCTACCTTCCAGACAAAACCCGACCTTTAACTTTCTCCCAGCAGTAAATGAACCGATGCTTTTCTAGATGAACTGCGAGTGTAAACGAGAGATGGTGTTGGAATGCTCGTGGGTGTGAAGGAGAGGGCAGTCGATGCACAGATGATTCCCACGGTTTTATTGTTTTTGGGAGATTTTCATACATTCCCATTTCTAAGCAACTGAAGCAAAGGTCAAAATGGAGGAAGGAAGACGAGAACAACAGACTAGAATGAGATGGAGGGAGAGAGATGTGTTGATGGTAGGGGATACAGCTCTGGAATGCTGCAGTGGTTTTAATTACAGACAAAGGAATGGGCTTTTTAAATATTTAGAGTACAGATGATCTCTCTGGCTGCATATGTTTGTGTGTTTGAGGCTGTGTGTGTGTTTGTGCGCATGTTTATTCGGATATGTGTGTGTGGGGGGCATTACATGTGTGGCGCATGTAAAGATTTTTACACTGGATACCTTACTGACTCCCAGTCCCAAAACCAAACTAGGAGTAGATTAGCTTGTAAACTTCTGAGGATGGGTTTGCGTCTTCTCCCAGTTTTATACCAGCAATAAAGCACACCTAACAGTCTTTAAACGAACAAGCAGGTAGAGAAACATATGCTTTAGCATATAGTGACTAGCCTACCTAGCATGGGCTTGTAAGTTCTGAAATTTTCCAGACATAGGAAGTGAGACTGATGCAAATCTGTGTCTATGTTACAGCTCTTTATTTTGGCTCGACACAACCAGAATGAAATAGGCACCACATTGTGGTGCTATTTAAAAGTTTTGCTGTACAACTACTGAGTCAAACTGTCCTGGCGGCAGCCGACTAAGTACGATGCCCCGCTGATCACCCGAAACCCCTCCCAAAACAACCCCTGATAAAATCCTCAGTTAAAAAAAAAGAGCGAGAGAGAGATAGCATTCATACATCAAAAAGTTTAACTACCTCAGCTTTTATATACCACTTAAACTAGCAGGCCATAAAAAAGTCCCCCAAAACACTAAAAATAAGCTCAGTGAAAGATAAAACTAAACACACAAGAGAGAGGTGATACCAAAGAAGTGGTTTCAAAGTGCTAAATCTTGACAGTGTGGGTCGTGCTGTTATAGACGAGCCTGAACTGCTCTCACGGATCTAGCTCTCTGGTCGGCTGCATTTGTCTGACTGACATTAGAGTGCTAAAACATACAAGAGCAGTAATCTCCTCATCATTAATTAGAGACCTGCAGGATGTAAAGACATGTGACTGCAGTCTGTGAGCACTAAACCCCATAGGAAGTCGGGACGCCGGAGTTAAATGGAGCTATATCCTCCTTGCTGCTCTTGTTAAATGAGCGCTATCACGAGAGAGCCTTCTCTCCTTTCGTTGGTGTATTATGTGTTTATTCAGAGCGATGCCAAGGCCAGTCTAGACTCCGAATGGTAAATAGGCTGTAATTTTGAGGCAGCGCGGCGTACTGCAGCTTCACATTGATCTGTCATTGACGAAGTTAATAAGCGTGGACATGAGGCACGAAGCCTCATACAAAGACATCAAAGTGTCGGTGCAGTGACTGGCCCGCTGTGAGAATGGCCTTCAGGCAGACACCCGGGGAGCCTCAAGCCCCTGGCTTCCCAGGAGGGGAGAAGAGTGGAGGGAGGGCAAGGAGGTGGTGAGGATCTTGGCACTATGTGTAAAAAGTGTCTATCTCTCTATCTTTTTTTTTTCTCCTGTCTTCCCTCACACATAAGCACATGTTTTTTGGTACGTGTATTCCATGTGTTTGTGCTTCAATATGAGAGTTCGGCAACCTTTGAGCAGCAGACAAGATTCTTTAACTCAGTTCTTTCTGTCTCTGCTCACCACCTGCTGCTTGGGAACCTGCTGGCTACTCACACATATGTATACACACACACATGCAAGAGCAAAAGTCTCGCTACTTGGTAACCTCCTGGCTATCTGCCTTTTCATTCCTTTCTGTCAACAGCAAGTAAGAGAAGGGGAAAAGGCAAAATCCAAGAACAAATATTAGCCCGTGCAGACAAAGGCATTCCAGACAGGGTTTTCACCCTCATTTGCTCATCCTTAAAGTCCCATCGTCCTTCTTCCCTCCATCTCTCCAGCTCCCTCCCCCCAGCCCCTCCCCTAACGCTGCTCTGTCCTCCTAAGGTCTCTCATTTCAGCTTAGAGTGGGGCATCTTTACTGTTATTATCAATTTTGAAAACTTGCCACTGCAGAAGTTTAGCAAAGCACAATTGCAAATATAGTGAAAAATAGTGAAATGTGCATGTTTTTCAAAAATGCTCATTGCTTACAATAACACAAATATCCAAAATTTCAACATAAGAATATAGTAGAGTTGTCATTTATAATTGGTTGTGGGTATCAAACTTAACCTTCAAGTAAACTTCTCTGCAATAATAACCAAGACAGAACTAAAAGTGTTGTTTTTCATGATGAAATTGTCTCCATTCTTTTTGTCTTTTTTTCTGTTTCACTCAAACATGCTTATATGCTTTCCCAGCCACTTTGTTCTGTAAATACAATCACTGAAAGCTGATACAGCCAGCTTAGAAATAGTTAATCCCTTAAAACAAGTCAGACAAAGACTTTGAGTGAGTGATTCATCGACTGCTCAAATTTTGGGGACATCTTCCCCTCACAGGCTATTATTTCCCAGCTTTTTAGTATTCCTCCTCCTCCTGTCCGTCATCTTTTCCCCTCCCCTGCCTCTACGGGTTCAAGATGTCATCCTCATACTTGTCAGAGAAGTCTAATGGATTGGTCACGCTCAGGGCCCTCCCAGCCTGACTCATAGAGCTGGGCTAAAAGGTCATTGCTAGGGTGAGATAGAAGCTGCGGGATAACGACATCCGCTTGGATGTTCCCAACTTTTTGTGTGTGTGATTTCAACAGTTTTATGTGTGCAACATATTATTTTTTCAGTAATCACCTCTGTACCTTTGTGCTGGGTAGCTGGCAGGACAGTTTGCAATGAAAGCAGTCAAACAAACCAAAGAAAATAAAAAGCAAAAGTCAGGGCAAGCATACAAATATGTTCTTACAGACACTTATGCACACATTCCCTGTGTCTGGCATATTCATCACAGCCTCTCTGGGCCTCTGGTTCTTTTTAGAGGTCAGAGGGGAAAATGGCATGGGCGCCTACATAGAAGCAGAGTATACATGTGTGTGATGATCTATTGCCATCTCAAGAAACACAAACCAAATGTATGTCTGGCAGAAATAAAGGTAAGTGAACACGTGATGATATGTGGTTTTCAAGTTCTCAAGGGTCAGCGTCAATTTTCCTCCAAACAGTTTGTGGTCTTTCTTGTGGTTTTCGATAGTTGCGTGATTTTCTTTCAGTCACATCATTATTTTTTCCTGTGTCACATATATTGCGTAGAAAAGGATTGCAGCAGACATCATTAATGCAGAGCACATTTCCACTCTGCTGTTGCAAATTTCTTTTGTTCCCTCTTTGACCTGGGCGATATTATATTGCCAGCCTATTGTCTCCTGGCCTGCATCTTAATTATCCTTTGTTTGTCCTCCGCCACCTACTCCTCCTCCTCATCCTCGACTTCCTCCCTCTGATTTTTTTCTTCCTCTTTCTTTCCTGGGTGGTGAGTTTTAATTTCATGCCCCCTGCTCTGGCAGTTGGTCCTTTAGTGAGTGCCAGGCTGGCTTTGTAACACACAGCGTCCTCGGGGGCTAACAGTCTCTTTAACACACACACCCACACACACACACACAAACACACAGCCACAAGTATTCATGCTCTCAGCCCCGGGCTACGTATCGGCATCCATGCAGAACTTATGGCAATAAAATGATCACGAAGTTGCTTTCAAGAACACACAAAAACACATGCTGCCAAAGACATGATTACACAAGCAAGCACAGTGGCATGTTAGTTCAGCTAGAGCAAATGGACTTGATTCAGTACTCACACATATGGAACAAAAAGCCACTGTATTCCCACTTATCCATCATCACTGTCATTGTTTCAGTAATTTATCTGAAGGTATTGGCCTCATCTGGCTAGTGACAGCTTGCTAACTGTACTGGCATGCCTTCATTACTTCAGCAGATGACTCTCAGCCCTGGGGAGTAATCAGTCTTTATGCTAATGTTTGGGGATGATGACGGATGTGCTTTAGCCTCCATTGTGCTTGACACTGTAAAAAAAAGGAAAAATTATTGGGGCTTTTTGTTTTTGTTTATTTTATTTTATTTTTTCATTTTGGAGATGTATTTTTTTGTGTGAGCATGTCTGCGTGCTGGAGTGCGCGTTTGGCCCCTGTGGTAATAGCCCGTGCCTACAGCTGCACCTCTGCAAAGGTTCATTAATCCTGAAAGCAGAGTCTGGCCTCATCTTTATCTCCTGAGCATTGCAGATCACATCTGCAGCTCCAGGCCGGTCACTCATTAATGAACACACCTCAAGGCCATATGCGATGGTTTGAAAATATTTTAAGAAATCCAAGCAGGGAATATCACATACCAAATGAATAAAAGAGGCAGGTAGGCTGTCAGACAGCAAGAGCGATGTGTTTTTCAGTTACGGTGGTGCTCTGGTCAATCTGAAAACCTCACTTGGAATAACTTTAGATCCAACGGAACGATTCACATTAACATGTGCCATAATTCTTTTGAAAACATGTCGAACAATTCATAGTAAATGATCCTATTCACAAGCTCGAATTGTTGTCTTTGTCTGTCCCTGTCTGGTTGCAAAGTTTGCTTCACTCACTCACTCAGTTGTCTACGCTGTATGTGGGCTGTCAGTGTGGGAGGATGAGGGTATTCTGAAGGAGTGTGGAAGACAGGGTAAACATCCAGAGGAGTCTGTGATGTCCATTGTTTAGCTCTTTCTCTCAGGACGACTCCCACCCACTGCAGCACAGCTGGGACCATTTCCATTGTCCGCCCCTTCCACTGCCATCCCCAGCCATGCTCTTACAAGCAGAACACACACACACACACACACACACACACACACACACACACACACACACACACACACACACACACACACACACTACTCTCAAGGCTTAGTCACAATTCCAGCTGGGTACCTTTTTGTCTCCTAGCAACCAGCACCTCTGCGGTTTCTGGCCTCGCACCTTTAGTTTGGACTGCGAACCCATCCCAACACAAGGATTACAAACACACTCACCAGATGTGGGTTTTGAGTTGCTGCCTGAGCAAAATTGAATCTGCAAAGTATTGGGCCGTTAGCTCTTGTGGAATGACTTTCTTTATGCGGTGAAGTTAATGAAGAACACTGATAGAAATGAAAATGAAAGCCCAGAGGCTTTGAGGCACTCTGACTGCAGTTTTAATCCCAGCTTTCCAAAGGCTGTTTGCAAAACCCCAAATGAGCCCAAGAAAAAAAAGGTCAGCGTGAATTCAAACGGACATCAAAACAAACTATTGATTGAACAAAATCACCTCAAGGATCAGTATAATTCAAAAGACACACAAGAAGCTGTGAAGTTGAAAGCTGAATCAAAAGAGAAAGAAAAAACAACATCACATTTTGATGTATATTTTACATTTAGTTTGATAGACTTTGTGCATCTGTGTGTGTGCATTGCTGATTTGTGACTACAGCCATTTGGGGTCCTGACTGCCTCATGTTATATTCATGAAAGATTTCCATAGTCTCAGAGAACCTGCAGTTATTTATTCATACCTCTATGAATACCTCTGCTGACCCCTGACACACACACACACACACACACACACACACACACCCATCTGTCATAGAATGGAAATATCGCCTCCTCAGATCTCTTCATACACACACACATACACAGAAACAGTGCTAGCTGACCAGTGGTTAACCTTTAGCTTTTTACTTATGTAATAAGATGTCTGGGACAGGCAGTGCAGTCTGAGCAGAAGGAGATGGAAAGTCCCTGAGTAGCTCTGACCTGAAACTCACCCAGGTGTTATTGTGTTATATGTATCCAGTGTACTTACTCTGGGCATCTGTGCTGTATTACTTCATCGTTAGGGTAAATTAGGAGAATAAGTGTATGCTTTTGCCTCTAGATGTTTGAAAAGTTTTGTTTCGGGGTTTTTTTCTAGTCAGAAAAGCAAACAGAAATGATGTCTACACGCAGAGTGGGCCTATAGATTGTCATGAGTAGGCCTTGTCATACCCATTCTACTCCACAGATATGTAACAAACCAAGGCTGTGGCAAACTGCTGCACTGAGAGCTTTTTATTTTTCTCATCCAAGTTTCTGATGCTGCTAGAGACCGATGACTGTGGAAACATTAAATAAAAGAAATCCTCAATTTTTCCTTTTTATTGGCAAACATCTTTCAGTAGTAAGAACTATACTTTAGTAAGAAAACCTTTATCGTGGGCATCTCTGAATGAAGTCATGATTATCAAGATGCAAGCCTGATGTCAGGACATTAGAATGCCTGTAACCAATAATTCTAACAACAACTCTACACTGGACGAACTTATTACCATGAATATTACCATGCACGACTCTAATTCCACCTTAAATTTGTGAAAATGTGTTGTGTGCACTTGGTGATCTTGCCTTTGGCAAACCCCGTGTGCCTATGTTGTGTGCTTTGTGGATTACTCGGTGCAGAAACATCAGGATGAGACCCCTGACTTACTGCTGATTACATTGCTGTCTTGCTGCCTTGGGATATTTTGTGCATGGAAGTCAAAGCACTGTACATGTGTATGCCTTGGAGTGTGTGTTTGTGTGCATGTGAGTGTGTCCTCTTAAAGATAAGGTGATATACAGCATGCCCAGGGAGAACTGTTGACTTGATGTCAGCCACAATGCACCTGTCTCATACATCACAGTGAGCCAGAGTCTGCAGTCTTTATTGTTCCATCACTTCTCCTCTCCTCTGTGTTATGGAACAACTGCCTCCCACTCAGTGCCTGTTTTTCCCCTCAACATCATAATGTGTATTTAACGGCATGGGTTATATTTAAGTCAGTGCACACCTGCGAAATGTAACCATTTAAATAAGTAATACAAATATATTTAAAATGATTAAAAGTTTAGAGAAGTAACTGTGTAGCCATTAAGTAGCGGGATGGGTTAAATGGACAGCGTGCAGGTTTCCATTTTAATGAAGTCTGTTTAGACTCTGCGTCCTTGACTTTGTATATCTAGGCATGTACCTTTGGGCTGTTTTTAAGTTGAGCTTTCAGAGGGATTTGGAGGGAGAACAAGCACAACGTAAAGGTAGCTACTCTGCTCACCTTCCCTCTGGCTTAGTCCTCTCATCTCCTTTTGCGATACTTTCCATGTGTGATGGCAACTGTAAATGCTTAAAGTAATGACTGGGAGATCTCACTCTCGATTTCAGTCACTCTAGAGAATAGACGAGGGTGTATACAAGTTCCTTAGAGAAATCCAGAGGAAACGAGGAGGTGATTTATGCAGGGGTTCATTTTGGTCAGCATTCATCAAATCTACTCTCCTCTGGCTCATGCCTTTTTTTTCTATTCTCAGTCTTCCGAAAATGTTATCGTCTTTGCATGGAGTCAATTAGACCTCTTGAAGCTTGCTGTTTTTGTGTTGATTGAAATAGCTCCTGAATGTGTATCTTTGTGACAGTCCTCTGATCTGGTATCAGCTGCCTGTGGTTAGGTGCGGTGGATCTGTCATCACAGTGGCTCAATAACACTGACCTCAGACCAGCGCTTCCAGGAAAAGCTGTCATCCGATCTTCCGGATCAGTTTTCCACTTTCTAGGTAGCCAGCCATCCACAAAGAGGCATCTTTAACTAGTTTAGCAAGACCACACAGTGTGTGTGCGCGCACAGGCTCATGTGTGTGTGATAAAGGGAGAGTGAGACAGGCCAACCGGATTGACTTTGTTGTTTTTCTAAATGGCTGTCTCCTTCCCTTTTACTCCCACCCTGGCTCTGTATAAAACATTAGTTCAATCTAGTAAAATGATTTCCAGGCTATTCTGAGAGATGGAGATGATTATTTCTGGCTTGGAGCGAGCCCGCTGGCTAATGCACAGATAGGTAATAGGAGTGATAATGGACCTGTTGAGAGGTGGTTCTACCTCACCCTCCTGGCTTTTCCTCTGTTCTTCTCACATTGTTCTCCTATTGTCCAGCAGGTAGACAGCATGATGGATGGAGACAGGGCTTGGCTGTGCCCCTGTGCAAAGCATCGCTATCGTACACCCCGCTGTCTGTTGATAGTGCCTGTAAGCGTTTGTCATGATCGATGCTGCTCAGCCCTGCTCCATCATTCAGCCTGACTGCCAATGAAAGGCTTGGACACACTCAGAAACTCAAGCAGACATAATGGTAGGGGGAAATTAGGGTGAATCTAGAGCCCTGACAAAGTATAGATTTTCTCCCTCGTTCTTGCTATAGAAACCCTTTAGCTTGCTTCATGGGTGGCAGCAGAGCACGCAGCCACATGTGTGCGGTCATATGGGACTTTTAAGCCTGCAAATACACACAGACATCATGAATCATTTACAGTGAAAGAAGAGATGTGGATAACAGTTAAACTAGCTCTGTCTTGAGTCTCAGTGTGTGTGTGTCAGCCATCATGTGGACTTGATAAGTTCCACTGACATTGTGTTTTCTCTTGGTGGTTGTTGAGTTTTCCAGTCTGGGAGCGCTGTGTGTTTCTCATTGGTTGGTGAGCTGCAGATGATTAGAGCGGAGTCCATCCATGAAATCCCCTTTAGGTCCCATCGAAAAGAGACAGTTTGAGGAAGTGTGTGTATGCGTGTGTGTTGTGAGAGTGAGGGGAAGGAGAGAGACAGAGCGTGTTAGGCTAGCTCTATTTTTCAGCATCAGAATAAATCATAAACTCTCCCCAGATGCGTCCACAATGGCCTCCCTTTCCCCTCTTTCAGCATGTGCAGAAGTGCAAGACTTTAGAGAGTTAAAGTTATAAACAAGAAGCCTGCTATGACAGTCCAACTGGCCTGCTGGAAATGAGATAATGCTGCTCAATGACATATTTCCTGCAGTCCATATAAATAAATAGAGAAAGTGACACTGTGGAGGAAAGGGGGAAGTGATACGTAGCTGAAATCAATTATTTTCCCTGCCTGTTTGTACTAGTTTGAGTTGACATTAGCTTTCAAAGTAAAACAAAGACAACAAAGACAAACAGATGCCACTGGAATGTGCTGCATTCAGTATTAGTCCAGTATTTGTTTTTCATTGTGATTCTTTGTATGGCCTATATTTAGTCCAAGAAGAGAGAGAAAGAGTAGGGAAGCAAGACTTTCTCTCTTGGGTTTTTGTGTAAGAGTATTCCTAAAGCAGCCTCGTTATTCTTCTCTTTGTAAAAGAAGCAATTTTTCCGTCCCTGCTTACCAGTCCTCCTCCCACTAAGCTCTCTCCTCCTTTCTCCACCACAAAGGGATGAGAGAGGCACCTTACACACCGAGCATGCTAGTGTACCACATCTGTGCGCGTGTGCATGATAATTTGTGTGAGCATGAATGAAAGATTTTAAGACGTTAAGACGGTGCTTTGACCTGCAGATGATAATGGTAATCATGATGATGATGATAGTGGTGGTGTCTGGCTCGCTCGTCCAGATTGCACTTACTCCTTTGCGGAGGCACGAAACACTGAGGTCAGACAGCAGGGAGAAAGTGAAGGGAGGCACGGCTAAGAGGCATGTTTATCATTTATTTTAGCCAGAAGGGAAGCAAGACGTGAAGGTGTGGAGAGAGCAGGATTGGGGGAGGGCGTGAGGGTGAGAAGGAAGGCAGAGACAGTCTTGGCCGCACACAGGAACACTCAGTCACTCTCAGTCACTCTCTCCGGGCCACACAAATTCACATGTTCATGCCTGTGTTTTTGGCGAGGGTCCAAAGGCCCTGCAGACTCGATCTATGTGCTTTCTCACCTCATTGTCTTTATGTTATCCCCCCACGCACACACACCTTCACTCATTTTTGTTCTCTTTCAGCTCAACCAAAGACATGTCTACACATACAGTACACAAAGCGTGTCAGCACATTAAAGTTTTTGTTTATGTCTTCAACACACAAGGCATGTTTTGTTAAGCTCAAAAATAGACTCATGACTCTTCAGACTTACCTTTCTTATATTTTGCTTTATTTTTGTGTATTGTGGCCTCTGAGTGCTGATAATTGTCAAAATATAACACCTTTCAAACTTCAAGGTTCTTTTTCTTTTAATTAAACTTTTTTTTTTAATTAAACTTTTTAAAATCATAGTCACCTTTTGTGGCTTGCCTGCCACCTCCTTGTGTTGTTCCTGGGATTTTACCAGGTTAAGTCCCTGGTCCAAAAAAAGAGTATCGACATTAAAGTCACCTTCAAAATTTCCTTAAGTTCTACTTTTTTCTCATCTCAGTTTGAATCCCAGGCCTTCACTTTAATTGCTAATAAACATTTAGGTAATTATGCCCCTGACAGAAGAATAAATAATATGTAGACATAAACAGTTTGTGTATGTTTAGCTTAGTTTCTCTATCTGAAAGCATTGCTCTCTATTTGCAGTTGTATCTTGACTCATTTGTTGGTACATTTCCACGTGCAATGACTTCTTTTTGAAGCCCCACAGTTTGTTTATGTGGCTGTTTATATGTGTGTCTACTTGTGGGTTTTTACCATGCAGGGAGGAAGAAAGTAGTTAGCATTTAGTGGCAGCACACTGCCATTCTTTTAACAGCTCTCACACACCTCATTAACTCTCTTAATGAGTAAGTAATCAGACACATTCCCCCTCTGTCTTTCTGTCTTTTTCTCCCTCTTTAAATGGTAGAATAAAATTAAGAGCATTTGGCAAGGGTAAACATTTTCTTATCATGTAATCTAGTCAAGCTCTTGAGAAAACAAACACCCGGCCTAAAATAAATGCACTTACACAGGGACCATAGAGGGAAGTCTTTTAGAGAGATACTCTATTTATAATCGCCATAAAATTAAATTAGTAATAAATGGATCAGGAGCTTCTTTTCATTGACTGCGATATTTTTAAAATAGGTTGAAATGTTTTCGTAGCTTGACTGTATAACTCTTTGAAAAAGAACAATGCAGGAAGAGGTGGACTGAAGAGAGAGTGATGAAATAAGGGCGAAAGGCTGTGAAGCAGCGACAGGAAATCTTCATCCCTTTCTGCATTACTGAATTGCTGGCCTGTGAAAAAAAGATTTCTATCCAGTGCATTTATGTGATTTTCTTTACCTGTGAAATTTAAAAGAGCTATCACCCAAACAAATCTCATTTCTTGATGGGAAGTGGTCTACATTTACCCACACTTTCATACATGTGACAGCGTTTCGAAAATAGCTGGTTTTCCCCAAGTTATGCAGCAGTGAAAAGCAAACAAACAAATAAGATGATTTATTTCCTTGCATATTTTTGAGAATATCTCTTTCAAAAACAACCTGAGTTGTTTAAGAAAAAGTATACAGAAAAGTAAAGTGTTAATAGTGACCAGCAGCTGTAGAAGGCATCAATGAAGTCAACAGAGTGCACACATCTTCTTAAAAGGCAGTTGAAATGTCTCCTAAGGAAAAGCTTTAAAACTAACATATCATAAATAGGATTTATCCTCCTATGCATCAAAACTTTTGACAGCCAAATGCGGAGGCACAAAGTCGGAAACTAAGAAATCTTTCGGTGTATGACAGAGGCAGTTATTTGTTTTCACATGTAAGCTCATGTGCAAATATTTCTATGTGCATAAAGGTCATTACGAGATATAAATTACGCCCACACCAAATATCCTGAAGCTTTGCAGGTGTCAGCCACAAAAAGTGTATAAAAGCTGGACTGCCTTAAAAGTGAAGCCAATGCAGATGTGCCTTAAACTTGCTTTCTTCCTCATGATCATAAGAGGGCAACTTCAGGGATTTCCGAAAGAGGCCCAAATTAATAGAGGTTTATGAGGTATAACACTACTTTGCAGTTGATTTAGTGCAACACTCTGTTGGTGAGTTATTGGTTCAAAAAGCTACCTTTAATACAGCATAATGTTCATTTGGATAATTATGGTCCCCTACAGGGCGGTGCCTCCGTAGTGTAGTGGTTAACGCACTGGCTTAGCAAACAAAAGGTTTCTGCTTCCATTCCAGACAGAGACACTAATTCTCTTTTGGGATGTATCAGCAAGAGCATCCAGTGTAAAACTCTGCCAAATCAAACATGACAAGGGATCAGCTCAAAGAAGCTTTCATGATCCCATATAGAGCAAAATAGATGAAATAAATCCAACTACCTTGTGATTATCAAGTTGCTACCATGTGAACATGTAGCTTCCTTGAGTTTTAGTCAAAAAAATTAAATGCAAAAGCTGAAGTGCCTGAAACTTTATACTTTGTTTTTAATTAAGTGACTGCTTCAGCCTCCCTAGATATTCATTTTGCCACAAACAATGATTAAAGAAAAAGGGTCACAGCGTGTCTTTACGTTGGCGTTTTGATCCGTATATTAACATGAAACCATAGTAGGTATGTGTATCATGAAGGTGTGTACAGTGTTAGTGTAGTGTACTGAGATAGAGATCAGAGGTTAATGATGTGAATCAGACAGGAACCAGACATTACCTTCAGCGTGGAGCTAATCTTCAGACCAGGCGCCTCAAGCTATGTCTGATAACATTGCTAATTATTTCAGATATAGACTCTGCGGGGATTCTTGTAAACCAGCATATCAGTAGCTAAGTTTATTGTCAGAGCAATTTACACTGATTAAACAATAAGATTGTTTGAGGTCCTGAATAAGTGAAACCTTAAAAAGCTTGACCGCAGTATATTAGAGACTGTAGTTCATACAGCGAAGACACACCTGAAAACATGTGTGTTACCGCATCATTACGGCAACAATGGGAATGAACTGTGAGCAACGTCACCCAGAAAGAGCCAGGGGTACATTAATGAACTAACTGCCCACTTGCATGGTATGTAGTGCATTAAGGTAAATGTATACCAGGTCTTGGCTCTTTTGAACACTCACTCTTGTTCACTCAAGCGTTGGATCACACACCTATGATGAAAAAAAGGCATGCTGTGTGCAGGAAATAAGGAAAGAAAAAGTTGTAGGTCTAACATTATTGCAGCAATCTGTAAAATGCATGGAGGCCTGGGCTTGGAGTAGAGGCTGAGGGACTGCCTCGGGATATTCTTCAACGCATTGTAATGAGTGTATGGAAGGAGTCTGGGCAGTGGCGACTGCTGCAAAGCTCTGGTGGTTTCTTCTACCCCGAACAGAGCTCTGCGAGTGTCATGAAGCCCGGAGGTTATAACCGCTTCTCCTTCGTCTCCTGACTTTATCTGCTCCTGCAATCCACTATCTGACTCTGAGGTTAGATAAGTCTGATGCAGTACACAGATTCACATTTTAAAACATATGCGCTGGCCAGACACTCAAATCCAAGATGATTTCATGAAGAAACAAGGCACAAAGAAGATGGAAGTGGTTCCTCTTTAGTCTTTTGTAATTCCTGACTTTGCCAAGATGAGTTCTGAACTATCTTTGGGCTGCTGCACAAGTGATGCACTGTTGTGGTATTTGGTAAAAGGCTTTAACATTAGATTTACTGTCACTTGATTTTGTGTCAAACACCATGGTGACCATTATCTCTATTTGTGGTGACTGTTGTCATATAATCATGTCTGTTTTTGAATGGATCAGTGCTTCCCTGAAATCAGCTCGACTGAAATCAACTAATCAGAGATGTCAAAATTCTCAGCAGCAACACAGTTGGAGCCAAGCTTAGAAAATACCAGTGAGGGGCAACCACAGACTATGTAAAATACAGTATGGTCTCCCACAGAAATGTCCTTTTTGCCATTTTAGGAATGTGTAAATGCAGAAATGTCGAGTTGCTAAATTTAATATTGTTCTGGCTCCTGTAGGAGTTTAACCCGTCGATAAATCCTTATAGAATACAGAAGACTTCAGACTCCAAACCATGACCACTGTGATTATTGTGTTAGATGTGACAAAGGGAGAGAAAGAAACATGCAAAGGGACAAAAGCAGTATAAGTAAATGAGATTTTCTGGCACTATAGATAGCATCATTTATAGTTGTCATGGTTTTTTTTGAGGGGGGGTGCACATTGTCCCAGAATAGACTTATATTTTTAAAGTGACCTCCCACGACCTCAGCACCAAATCCAGTCAAACAGCACCATAATTGGTAGTCTATAGATCACTCTAACCAATTGTGTTTTAGCATGCTAGCAGGATTGACGAGTTCACCCTAGAGCTATCATTTTACTACTTACAAAAATGGCATTGTCCTCATATCATCAGAGCTTTCCATCCTTTTCTCATGCCTGTCCCCATATTTATGTCTTTCTTCCTCTCCCAGCACCTACTGCCTCCGGCATTTAATGCCGCCTGAGCACAGCAATTTGTTGAAATTTCCCATTGGAGCCTGGGAGTGAACACACACATACAACCACCACACAGAGAAAAGATATCCTCATATGTCTAGGGGCAAGAAGTCATTAACCAAATGTATGCAGAAGATCACAAAAGAGACATCTTTTGTGTGTTGGTGGTTTTCTTTTGTTATAGAAAGGTGAAGAGAAGGTGACGGGACTAATTAGTAATTAGAGTTCAGGTACAGGTGGACCTCCTTTGATAAGCGGCACCAATTCAGCCCGGGTGCCAGACTGACTCAGCTTTCATTTCTTCACTCATGCTGTTTTGCCAAGGGAACAACAAAGGAGCTGGAGGGAGCACAACCGTTCTGGCTCTCATGCTTGCTAGTTAGGAGACACGAAGCCGGTTTGGTGTTTGGGATATGATCCTGCAAAATATGGCAGACTGACAAAATAGCTAGATTATTGTTGTGTAATTGCCTAAATTGCCTGCTAACTGTGATGCCCTATATCTCAATGAAAGCAGATGTTATGCAGATCTTCCGAGAGAATGTAACTCAGAAACCTCACAGGATAAAATTAGAATGTGCCACTAGATGGAATATTTATGTTCTGTCTGAACGCGAGCCAGCGACGTGTGTGTTTCATTTGCACTCTGTACGTGCTCGTCAGGTTTTTGTGTGTTCAGAATAGCAGCCATATAAAGGGCTGCTTATTTGTTCCTTTATCCGCTAAATAAAAGTGCCCCTAACACGGTCATTCCCATGCAACATCATTGTAATGCCGTCTGTAAATGGAACAAGACTGTAAACACGGGGCAAGACCCTACAAGTCAGAGTAGACTGCCACAATTCAATCTGACCTCAATATTTTATGACATGGAATCAAACACACAAATTCCATTTTAATTGTGGTGTATTTGCAGTGGCCTGCATAGTACTCTTTTAATTTTTGCTGTACCGTAAAGAAACAACCACCCATTCATTAGATGGATTGAGCAACACAACCGCTGTAATGCGTTTTACTCCCCTCTTTTGTATCCTGCCGAAACAATGTCTGTGCGATATTCATTCCCGGGAACATTCTGGAAAGCATCACCCAGTGGGAACACTATGTGAGACTGTGTGTCTTGGGAACTCATTTTAGCATTACCCCATGGGGGTTTTAGCGTGGATATTTGTTGTGTGCATCAGAGGATTGCATGCTGCGGTGCGCATGAACATTAACTAAGCAGGAGTCATCAAAGTCTGATTCTGGTGTTGTGCCTTAGCCCTTCTGTGGGTGACCATAAGTGCTCTGTTTACATCTGTCCGGGCTGTGGGAGCCTTCCTTGCATGAGGCAGGAGCCTCTCTGGTATCAGCCAAGAGTTTCCCTGAGTAGAGTATGTACAGAAGATGGTTACATGCTTTCTGAGTCAGGTTAGCTCACAATTTAAACAATAGGCAAAATACTGTGCCAATTAAAATAGGTCTTGTGCTTCAAATACTGCTCTTCTCACTGTTCGGGTCGATTATCACACACACACACACACACACACACACACACACACACACACACACACACACACCCCAAATATTATATGGGAAAATAATGCTCTTTGTGCTACTGCGGGAACACCACCAACATCTCATTGGTCGCTGCCCAGCTGTCTGTGAACTGGTGCCTCACACCAGTGCATGGTCAGGGCACAGTGAACAAATTATAGCCTGAGTGAACATTGAATAATACAGCCAACAACAAAAAAAATAACATCTTCATTATGAATGAGTTGGTCATGCAGTATCACACCTAAGGGTGTTGACAGAAGGAAAAAAAATGCCCATAGCGTTCCTGTTCTGCACCATTGAGTGTGTTAAAAGAAAGAGCGACACTGAATAGAGTTTGATTCCTGCTGC
The DNA here is from genome assembly GCF_963576455.1 of Neolamprologus multifasciatus. Taxonomy (NCBI): domain Eukaryota; kingdom Metazoa; phylum Chordata; class Actinopteri; order Cichliformes; family Cichlidae; genus Neolamprologus; species Neolamprologus multifasciatus. The sequence goes on from NC_140451.1 coordinate 17,841,713, forward strand.
TAACAAAGCATGCTTACACACTAGAAGTGAAAGGTTCACAGAGGAAATTGCTGGAACATGTTAACATTGCTTCTGAAATTAAGTGATATTGGACACACATCCTCTCAAACTAAAAAAGACCAAACCAAAGCGATAATCGAGGATGGATTGTCTCTAACCGATGCCTTCTTATTGTCTCCGCAGAGATCTGAGCGAGAACTACATCCAGTCCATTCCCAGAAAAGCTTTCAGGGGAGCTACAGACATCAAAAACCTGTGAGTACCTCACTCTTTCCAGGGTAAATGTGCTCTGCCTGCAATGAACAGTTATCTTCATTATTAAATAAGGATTGGTCTATAGAAGCTTAAAAAAAGTTATGAGGTTATGATGACTGCAACCACAAAGTCTAGCAACATCTGAAAGTAACCACATTTACAAACTGAAAAATACATGGAAACAGTTAAGTGATTAAAAGTCACTTAAGGAAGTATAAAAATAACTGGTTAATTAGTTATTAACATGATTCTAACATTGCAGTTATGGCAAGTCAATGAAGAGTCAAGCAAGATTATACAGAATAAATTATTATATTACAAGCTACTGTAAATGAACATTTTGTAATATTTATCCAGTCGGGTTAATGGCCTTTGGTAACCGTAAAACATTATGTACATGTCGGTATGTGTAATTTCAGCAGACTGTGCATCACACTGATTAAGTAGACTAACTACCTCACACACGCTCACACACACACAGAGCTCCCCAAAGGCGTCTTGTAGCAACACTGATTTGCATCTTCGCACGGACACATACTGTAGATTTATGAGGTGTATCGATGCAGATAAACAATTAGTGAAGTGCTACTCTTGGGGTTACAAGAGCTGAGATGACTAAACCAGTATTGATTTACCACAATCCATCAGTGTTCTGCTCACTGTACCCATGATTACAAATAGCCTATAGGGAGGCGGAAAGATTGTTTACTGTATGTGCCTTGTGTAACAAAGGCTCTCTCTTGTGTGTGATCTGCAGCCAGCTGGATAAAAACCACATCAGCTGCATAGAGGACGGAGCCTTCAGAGCTCTGAGAGGCTTGGAAGTGCTGTAAGTATCTGAAGTGATGCTATTCATCCGACCCAGCCCTCTATTGTTCCATTAAAGCACTTAGTTAAATTAAGACATTGTTTTGGCCTCGCTAATAAGCATAACTAACAAAGCACAGGCCTGGCTTATACCAAAATACCCCCCTGTGGGCCTCACGAGGGGGGCCAGCATCATGGAGACCAAGCTCCATTAAGTCACAGTTGACAGCAGTGTTCCCTTCGATCACATTAACACCCCCCACCCGCCCACCACTTCACCTCCATCTACACATCACCCACTCCTGGGCAGGCCATCTGACATTTGGGGGTTCCTACCATTTTACAAAAAAAAAAGAAAAAAAAAAAGAATCCTATTCAAGTTAGCACTCAATCCTCCATGCATTGGTGACCATGCTTAGCAGTTTTTGAACATTCAATTAATCATCCCTTGTCTAAAGTGTCCAAGCGGTTTCTGTTAGAGCTCTCCACCTGAAACAATTTAGACTTACAATTCAGGCAGGGGGACGAGGGCACTTTGACAGGCTTGCTATTTTGATAGTAAAAGGCTGTTTTGCATGTGTGTTTGTGTATGAAGGGTTTGAAAAAAGTGACAGCTGCTGTCATGACATGGAGGAAATAGTCGTAGGCTTGTCACAGTGGTACAAGCAGGGATAGGGGGTTGTTTTGATAGGGTCTGTATTTATAGGTTCGTGGGGGGAGGAGGACAGCTTGCGTTGAAAGGGGGTAGCAGGTTGAAATATTGCAAAGGGTTATTAGGCTGATTGAAATGACCCAATTCTCTTTCTGCAGATGATGCCCAGAGTTTGATGAAAGTGTTGTGATCAGGACTGTGAGCTTGCCTGTGCATATTTGCATGCATGAATGTCTGCATCTGCGAGGAATAAGGTGCTAGACTCCTGATAGGCCACGAGAAGAAAGAGAGACAGGGCGATAGTTTCAAAGAGACGGAACAGAAGAGAACTGATTCCAAAAAGTTTACTGATGCTAAAATCTTGTTTTCTTTTTCACAGAACGCTGAACAACAACAACATCAGCAGCATCCCCGTCTCTAGCTTCAACCACATGCCCAAACTACGGACTTTGTAAGTCTCACAAATCCCACCACTTTTCTACTGATCCGGAGATATTTCCCATAAAAATAAAACAATATTCCACACACAAACAGGCAAAGTAGAGAAAGGGCTGAGTCCTGTGTGATTTCAATGGGAGTAGACAGGTTCTGTCATTCCAGTCAATGTTGGGTGGCAGCCATAACCACAGAGTACCACAGAAGGGTCTGTAGCAATGCCAGGGGCCATTATTCCCTCCATCTAAAGACAACAACTGGCCCAGATAGACACAAATAGCCCCACAAGTCTATTGTGTATTGTGCATTGTATGTGATTACTAAATCTGAAATTATGCACAAATTAAAACAATTATGCCTGCTGAAACTCTGGACCGTGACTCCACTGCTCTTGCGGTGACATTTTAGGCTCCCAGTGGGGTAGTATTATATGGCTTTTCTGTTTGTGTGCACACCATGTGTCTGCACACATGGGTTTGCGAGTTAACACACATGCTCCAGAGGTCCACCTCACCACGGCAAGAGTTATTCTGGACAGGCACAGCACTGCAGGAATGCAGTGTTTGGAGTAGGTTTAGAAAAGACCTCTTTAGTGTTCCTCTTTTTTAGTAAGTGTCATTTATAATCATCCGTGCAGCGTATCATTTGTGTTTTGCCACAGGGATTGGATGTAATGAGTTGTAGGAAAGAATAGACACGTTTTATGCTATTTATGTCTTCAGCTTGTGGTATTTTAGACAGAAAAGGAAAACTTCTTCAATCAATCAACTTTTCTTTTTTTTCCCTCTCATTTAACAGCCGTCTCCACTCGAACAATCTGAACTGTGACTGTCACCTGGCGTGGTTGGCCCAGTGGCTCAGGCAGAGGCCTACAATTGGCTTATTCACACAATGCACTGCCCCTCCTGAGCTCAGAGGACTTAATGTGGCAGAAGTACAGAAGCATGAATTCAGCTGCTCAGGTAGGATACACTTACAATAAACTTTTGACCACCATCAATGCATTTTCTAAAAGTTTTTTTTGTACAAAAGGCAGCAAACAAAATGGTTCTTTATGACAACGTCTCCCTGTGGAGTAAATCTTTTATGCTCCCCTGGTCACACTGACACAAAAACACAGGAAGTATCCTGTGTTTTTGTTTCAGTGTGTATTCACCTGGCAGCCACATGATAACCTGGCAACTCCATGCTCTCTTCTGGCCTTTGCATGAGTGCCCACCTCTTGACGAGCTGGCGCTGTTGCAAGGAAAATGCCCAGCACACAGCTGGAGCGATGGCTGCCCCCATTGACAGTACTTTTACTTCAGTACTCTCAATTTGTCATTATTTATAGCTTCTCACCTTCTAGCACAAGGATAATCGTGGCTTTGAAATCACTATTTCTTTTGCGGTGTGTGCGCATCTGTGAGCGTGCACGTGTGTGTGGGAGACAGAGAGAGCATGTGCATGTGGGTGTGTCATGCCGTGCATTGGGGTTATCATATCCGGACAATGGAAAAACAGCATGAGAACCTCCACTCCCCACAAGGCCATCTCACTTGCAACGCCAGCTGCGAGGGGTGTTTGTGTCTACGTTTGTGTGTGTGTGTGTGTACCTCTCTCTGTCTCTCTCTCTCTCCATGGGTTGTGATTTTTACGCAGCCATACGGCGTGACAGCACAGATCATTAACTATTCATCGCCCAGGGAAAGAGACTCAAAGCGTGGGAGTGTAACGATTCCAGATACGAAAGGGGAGCAGGGGGTGTCAGGGAAATTTGGTTTCTGATAGGATACTGATACAGAAAGTTGAGGTCTCGAATGATGGAGAGCTGTAGTTCATGTAGCATACATATAAGCTGCTGTTGTGTAAAAATACCTAAAAAAGTTAGGAGTGTTGTAGACAGACAAACATTGATTTTTTTTTTTTTTTTTTTTGAGAGTGTCAATAGCTGATCGTTTTTGTGCCTGCTAACACCAGCAGGAAATCTACCGCTACTATGTGTTTGTGTGTGTAAGTACACAGTGATGCACACACACAAACACATACTCCCAGTTTCTTCTTGAGAGGATGAGTGACCAGAAGTTGAACTCCCAGTGAAGGACTCATTAGGGACTGGCTTGCTGGCACACACATACTCCTGTTTTTTTTTTGTTTTTTTGTTTTTTTGGGGGGGGGGTTAGTATTTTTGATGTTCAGCACTGTGTGGTTGTGCGTGTATTTAGTGTGAGCTGTGACCAGGCCAGGCCACCTGCGTGGGATTTGGGGCGGGGTGGCGCTGTGTTGGAAGAAAAGAAGATGGAGAAGCGAGGCGTGTTGCTGTTATGAGAGGCAGGAGAAGGAAAACGGGGTACAGTGTGTTATTCATCGATTCGAAATATGATGAAATTCTGCAGCACCCTGTGTTATGACTCACTTTCTTTCAGTCCCAGTTTTAGGCTGGAAAGCACCACTGTATTGTAAATTTTTGCCTGTAATGAGCAGAGTAACACATTTACTGCTTCGCTTTGAGGAAAAATATTTTTCCAGGCAGTGATTTATCATCAGTCCCCTTTAAAAATGGGGTCATTCTTTAACAGTTTAAAAAAACATTGCTATGTGCTGTATACGATACTTAATGATTTAAAAAATGGAAAAGCGGCTTTAAAAAGTACTAAATCCAGGTGAAAATTGGGTTTTAAACAACATTTGCAGAATAAACACTCCTTCTTTAACTTTCTAAATGCTTGAAGGGACTGCTGTGCAAAACCAGTCACTCATTTGCGTTATCTCACAAATTTCTGCAGTGAGATGCATTTTCTGTTCTCCAAACAATTTTGTTTCTTTCAAAAAGGTTTTTAGGTTTGAAATCTGGCTGAAAATCTTTTTTCCCCTTAGCTGTAGCCAATTACACAAGCGTCAGTTTCTGCTTTAGGATACAGTTACTCCCGTTTGTCTTAATGGGCTTTTTCTGTGTGTTGTTTTATTCAAACCAAACATTACGCATAACTCCCATGATCGTTTGCAGCAGATCAAACCAAAGTTAAAAGGTTCTTGTGCCAACATCATGCTCTATATGACAGAAAATGGATGACTAATTCGACCACATAACTGCTCTCACAATATAATACAAAAGTAAAAATATTGTATTTGAGATGAATAATTAATAATAAATTGCTTCAGGGTTGAATACAATACAGCTCTTGTAGTGTGAAACAGGAATTACCCTATAAAAAAACTGCACAGGAGACAAATGGGAAGAGGCCAGCGATGGAGGGGAGTTAAATATCAAGACTTGTGAGCACATGGACAGAAGCTAATGGCTTGCAGTGATAAAGAGGCTGAAAATGAGGATGTTAAAAGGGAGTCTGAAAGCACAGGTGGAGCAGGGGAAAACTGCTGGAAGAAGGAAAGCAAATTTAAGAAGGGCAATGGGAAGGTAACTGGGTAGCAGAGAAGGCGAATTGGAGAGATAATGGGGGATAGGCAGGAAAAAAAAAACAGGGGAGGAGCAAACATCAAACAGCTTCACCTCAAGTGTACCTGTCACAGAGCTGTCATTGTTAAGGGCGCTCCAGCTGTGCTCTGCACTCCCCCTGATCCCAGGCCTGTCAGATATGCCATGTTGGATCAGAAGGAAGTTTTTCTCTGCCCTACACCTGATCCCAGATCTGTCAAACCTCTGCCGTCCTCTGATCACAGTGCCTCATATCACATGTGCTGAGGGACTGTACCAGTGTCGCACTCCCGATGATAATCGCTGACTTGATTCCCAGATGTGTCAAAGCATTCCGTCCCATCAGGTAATTGATTATGATTGACCAGATGTATGAAGTCTGACCTTAAACATGTCTTATTAGCTAAATGGTCCAAACGCTCGCGCCAGTAATTTTATGGTAAACCATAATGATTCTGGAGTTATGCTTTCTCTGTCACCGACTTTCACCATCACTCACTCTGTCTTCCTCTCGCTGAATGTCTACTCCCACTTGGCTCTCTCGCCAACATTTTTCCACACAAGCTGAGCGATAGATAGGAACGCGATCAAATATTCATGGTTTGAAACTTGGATTAGTAATGCTGTGTAAATGAGGCCATTTAAAAGTCTGTTTTATTCATTTTATCTGGGTTAGACTTGCGTACACACATCTTGTACGCACACACCAAACACGCTGTACTGGCAGCGCAAGCGCCTGCTTTTCACCACACTGTTGACAGTGCCATAGCTATTTGAACAGGTATCTAGAGACAGTATGACGGGTTGTGTGCTCTGTATGCAAATTAAAAAGTTGAAGCTTTTTAGAAGTGGAGAGGTGGGGGGTTGTAAAGCTGAATGTGCAGAATGGCATCAGTTCTTCCCAGAGAACGCAGACTCAGGAGGAATATTTGCGAAGAGATCAATGGATGTTATTGGGAGACCTTCAATTGCCACTCCAGCTCATTCAAGCGCTTTCTCTCCCCTACATCTACTTCGGCACTGCTTTGATATATAACCTAGTTTCTTACCCACTGATTCTAAAAGCTATGTAAGTCTTTTTCTTTTATTTGTTTTATTCATCCCTAGGAATGCGTGTTCATTTGCAATTCAGTTTATAAAACACAAAGGCTTGATGACTTGAGCAACCGCATAAGAGTTTGAGCCTCAATTAGGAGCATGAGGGGCTTTATATCACCACAGAAAGATCTCCAGCAATTACATCCATTACATCTTGTTATCCTGAAACCAACAAATTCACCTGTGCTCACACACCTGTAGCAGCTCCACATTCCTCTCTTTTATGCATATCCTTCCCTCTGATTGTCTCTTCAGGACACCAGGAGTCTTCAAGCCCGCAGCCTTGCAGCACTGGTGGAGGCTCTTGTCCTGCCATGTGTACCTGCAGTAACAACATCGTGGACTGTAGAGGAAAAGGTCTGACTGCCATCCCAGCAAACCTGCCTGAGAGCATGGCTGAAATGTGAGCGCACTACTTCTTTCTTTATCAAACATGTGACAAAAAAAAGCTTTTACAAAAGAAAAAAAAGTCTTCAAATAAAATTCAATTCAATTCAATTCAATTTTATTTATATAGCGCCAAATCACAACAAAAGTCGCCTCAAGGCGCTTCATAGATACAGAGAAAAACCCAACAATCATATGACCCCCTATGAGCAAGCACTTTGGCGACAGTGGGAAGGAAAAACTCCCTTTTAACAGGAAGAAACCTCCGGCAGAACCAGGGTCAGGGAGGGGCAGCCATCTGCTGGGACCGGTTGGGGTGAGAGAAGGAAGACATGATAAAAGACATGCTGTGGAAGAGAGACAGAGGTTAATAACAGATATGATTCAATGCAGAGAGGTCTGTTAATACATAGTGAGCGAGAAAGGTGACTGGAAAGGAAAAACTCAATGCATCATGGGAATCCCCCGGCAGCCTACATCTATTGCAGCATAACTAAGGGAGGATTCAGGGTCACCTGGTCCAGCCCTAACTATATGCTTTAGCAAAAAGGAAAGTTTTAAGCCTAATCTTAAAAGTAGAGATAGTGTCTGTCTCCCGAATCCAAACTGGAAGCTGGTTCCACAGAAGAGGGGCCTGAAAACTGAAGGCTCTCCCTCCCATTCTACTTTTAAATACTCTAGGAACAACAAGTAGGCCTGCAGAGCGGGAGCAAAGTGCTCTAATAGGGTGATATGGTACTACAAGATCATTAAGATAAGATGGGGCCTGATTATTTAAGACCTTGTATGTGAGGAGCAGGATTTTGAATTCAATTCTGGATTTAACAGGAAGCCAATGAAGGGAAGCCAAAATAGGAGAAATATGCTCTCTCTTTCTAGTCCCTGTCAGTACTCTTGCTGCAGCATTTTGGATTAGCTGAAGGCTTTTCAGCGAGTTTTTTGGACATCCTGATAATAATGAATTGCAGTAGTCCAGCCTGGAAGTAATAAATGCATGAACTAGTTTTTCAGCGTCACTCTGAGACAGGATATTTCTAATTTTAGAGATGTTGTGCAAATGGAAGAACGCAGTCTTACATATTTGTTTAATATGTGCGTTGAAGGACATATCCTGGTCAAAAATGACTCCAAGGTTCCTCACAGTGTTACTGGAGGCCAAGGTAATGCCATCCAGAGTAAGAATCTGGTTAGATACCATATTTCTAAGCTTTTCAGCGCCGAGTACAATGACCTCAGTTTTATCTGAATTAAGAAGCAGAAAGTTAGCGGCCATCCAGGTCTTTATGTCTTTAAGACATTCCTGCAGTTTAACTAATTGGTGTGTGTTATCTGGCTTCATGGACAGATAGAGCTGGGTGTCATCTGCATAGCAGTGAAAATGTATGCTATGTCTTCTAATGATGCTGCCTAGGGGAAGCATGTATAATGTAAACAGAACTGGTCCTAGCACTGAACCCTGTGGAACTCCATAATTAACCTCAGTGTGTGAAGAGGACTCTCCATTTACATGCACAAATTGGAGTCTATTAGATAGATATGATACAAACCACTGCAGTGCAGTACCTGTAATACCTACAGCATGTTCTAATCGCTCTAATAGGATATTATGGTCAACAGTATCGAATGCTGCACTAAGGTCAAGAAGGACAAGCACAGAGATGAGTCCACTGTCAGAGGCCATAAGAAGATCATTTGTAACCTTCACTAAAGCTGTTTCTGTGCTGTGATGAACTCTGAAACCTGACTGAAACTTTTCAAATAAACCATTCCTCTGCAGATGATCTGTTAGCTGTTTGACAACTACTCTTTCAAGGATTTTTGATATGAAAGGAAGGTTGGAGATTGGCCTATGATTAGCTAAGACTGCTGGGTCTAGAGATGACTTTTTGAGTAAAGGTTTAACTGCAGCCACCTTGAAGGCCTGTGGTACATAGCCGATTATTAGAGATAAGTTGATAATATTTAAGATCGAAGAATTAATCAATGGCAGGACTTCTTTGAGCAGTTTTGTAGGAATGGGGTCTAAAAGACACGTTGATGGTTTGGAGGAAGTAATTATTGAAGTTAACTCAGAAAGATCAATTGGAGAAAAAGAGTCTAACTTAACATCAATGGTACTAAGAGTAGCTGTAGATAATATTACATCTGTGGGATGATTATTGGTAATTTTTTCTCTAATGATAAAAATTTTATTCGTGAAGAAGTTCATGAAGTCATTACTAGTTAACGTTAAAGGGATGGTTGGCTCAAAAGAGCTCTGACTTTTTGTCAGCCTGGCTACAGTGCTGAAGAGAAACCTGGGGTTGTTCTTATTTTCTTCAATCAGTGACGAGTAGTAAGCTTTTCTGGCTTTGCGGAGGGCTTTCTTATAAAGCAACAAACTATTTCTCCAGGCTAAATGATGATCCTCTAAATTTGTGACACGCCATTTCCTCTCCAGATTACGAGTCATCTGCTTTAGGGTACGTGTTTGAGAATTATACCACAGAGTCAGGTACTTCTGGTTAGAGACCTTAGTTTTCACTGGAGCTACAGTATCCAGAGTCGTACGTAGTGAGGAGGTGAAATTATTAACAAGATAATCGACCTCTGTTGGGGTAGCGTTCAGATAGCTGCTCTGCTCTGTGTTGGTACAGGGCATTGACGATGATAACAGTGGGTGGATTATATTCTTAAACTTAGTTACAGCGCTTTCAGAAAAACATCTACTTTGATAAAGTCTACTCTCCACTGCTGTGTAATTAATTATTGTAAATGTAAATGTTATCAGGAAATGATCAGACAGGAGAGGGTTTTCAGGAAACACTGTTAAATGTTCAGTTTTTATGCCATATGTTAAAACAAGCTCTAGAGTGTGATTAAAGTGGTGGGTGGGTTCTTTTACATTTTGAGAGAAACCAATTGAGTCTAATAACAGATTAAATACCATGTTGAGGCTGTCATTTTTAGCATCTACATGGATGTTAAAATCACCCACAATAATTATTTTATCTGAGCTCAGAACTAAATTAGATATAAAGTCTGAGAAATCAGACAGAAACTCTGTGTAAGGCCCAGGTGTACGATAGATGATAACAAGTAAGACTGGTTTCTGAGTTTCACAGCTGGGGTGGACAATGTTAAGCATCAGGCTTTCAAATGAATTAAAAGTCTGTCTTGGTCTTTCATTAATTAATAGACTGGTGTAAAAAATTGCTGCGACACCGCCCCCTCGACCTGTGCTTCGAGATTTCTGGTAGTTAGAATGACTCGGGGGTGTTGATTCATTTAAACTAACATAATCATCCTGCTGCAACCAGGTTTCTGTAAGGCAGAGTAAATCAATTTGTTGATCAATTATTAAGTCATGTACTAACAGAGACTTGGAGGAGAGAGACCTAATATTTAATAATCCACATTTCACTGTTTTACTCTTTGGTTCAGATGTGGATACTGTATTGTTCTTTCTTTGTAATTGTTTATGTTTAAGTTGTTTGTTGCTGGTTTTTAGTTTGTTTTTTGTCTTTTTGGAAGCTGACACAGTCTCTATGGAGATGGGTTTTTGGGGGGGTAGCAGGAGGAGAGAAGCTGCAGAGAGGCGTGTAAGACTGCAACTCTGCTTCCTGGTCCCAACTCTGGATAGTCATATTTTGAGGGGTTTAATAAATTTGTCCATATTTCTAGAAATGAGAGCTGCTCCATCCAAAGTGGGATGGATGCCGTCTCTCCTAACAAGACCAGGTTTCCTCCAGAAGGTTTGCCAATTATCTATGAAGCCCACATCGTTTCTGGGACACCACTCAGACAGCCAGCAATTTAAGGAGAACATGCGGCTAAACATGTCACTCCTGGTCTGATTGGGGAGGGGACCAGAGAAAACTACAGAGTCCGACATTGTTTTGGCAAAGTTGCACACCGATTCAATATTGATTTTAGTGACCTCCGATTGGCGTAACCGGGTGTCATTACTGCCGACGTGAATTATGATTTTACTGAATTTACATTTACCCTTAGCCAGCAGTTTTAAATTTCCTTCAATGTCGCCTGCTCTGGCCCCTGGAAGACAATTGACTATGGTTGCCGGTGTCTCTAGCTTCACATGTCTGAGAACAGAATCACCAATTACCAGAGTTTGACCCCCAGCGGGTGTGTCGCCGAGTGGGGAAAAATGGTTAGACACATGAACGGGTTGGTGGTGTACCTGGGGCTTCTGTTTAGGACTATGCTTCCTCCTCACCGTCACCCAGCCGCCCTCTTTCCCCAGCTGCTTGGGATCTGCCGGGGAACAGCTAGCAGGGCCTACGCTATCTTTGGCTGCACCAGCTACAGGGGCCTGGCTAGCTAAGGGTGAATGAAGGGTGCAAAGCCGAGTCTCCAGATCAGTAATCCTGGCCTCCAGAGCTGCAAATATGCTACATTTGTTACAGATATCATTACTGCTAAAGGAGGCCGAGGAGTAACTAAACATCTGACACAATGAGCAAGAAAGTGCAGGAGGGACAGGTGAAGTAGCCATGGTGCTAACGAGTCGGCTACGAGCTAAGCTAAGCTAGCGAAACAGTACAGAGACAGTGAGTGAATACTTTGGCTATAAATTAGGTAGTGAGTACACAGAAAGTGTGCTTCGGATGAAGCACGTGAAGATTATACTCTGAAAAAATAATGTATTTAAAAGTTGTTAATTAAACTGCTAAGCAAATAAGCTACTCAGAAACACCACTGTGTTTGAGCAGGAACAGGAAGTGATACTCTACCACAGAGCGAGCGAACACCAAGTGAAATAAAAACCATCTGTGTCTGAAAAATAATAAGTGCAAAATCTGATACCGCCTGAAAACTTTAGAAATATACATTTTTCATGACTGCTGCACTGCAGCTATCACAAATGTCCATAATTCTTCGCAGAGTGTTTTCATGGACGAGTGACTGACATGGAAAAGATTCATTATAAACTCCTCAAAAATTCTTAACATTCTTAATTTAATTCTCTTTGCATCAGTCAACATTTTCTTTAATTGTAGGGGTTTCACAAGGCCGGGGGAGATATGAGCATGCTTGTTTTATGTACGCATGCTGTTCTGGGTTAGTTTTTTCAGCATGAATCACCTGGCAGGGCATTTATCATTTTACTGTGCACTGAGAACGACACATACAGTCTTACGGTCGACTGTAGATTGAAACTGCATGCTCTTATCAGCTCAGATGGCTGTGAACCACATGCGAGTGCTTTACTAACATCCCTCCCTCAGTTTATCAGCCCTCCAACATCTGTCTGAGTATTAACTGTTTATGGCCCAGGAATGCATGGCTAGACTTTTCAAACGAGTCTTTTTTAATTCTCTTTATCAGGCTTTCATGCCACTCGCATGAAATGGCACTGCAACATTGTGATTTATGCATGGTGAGAAAAAAGGAGGATGAAGGGAGCAAGCCAGCGGTCGCATTGCATGTTCTTCCAAGGAGCATGTGTGTCGTTAGGAGGACACAGCAAGTTTCTAGGTCTCCTCCTCCCCATGGGGTCTGTTTATAAATACCCAGCTACCATGGAAGTCACAGATCCCATGTTCCCCAACAACCCTGACCCATTTCTAGTGCAGTGGCGTTCTGAATTTCCTAATTTGGACATGCTGGTCCACACTTCTTCTTCTTGTCTAATTAAATGACCACCCAAGAAATACAGAGACATTTCTAAAAGCTAGGCTTCAGGCATCTTGCATTTTTACTTTTGGGATATAATTAATTCAGCCTGATCTTTAGTCCTGGTCTACAAACTGTAAAACATGGAAAAATTGAGATGCAGTTTTGCAATGTTTTATGGTTTGTAGACCTCCTCAGCATGCCCTCCAGTTGTAATGTTCCACAAGTGGGATATCATACACACTGATATGATCTATGAGACTAATAACCAGTGAGCTGCACTAATGGGTGACCAGGGAAGCTTCTGAAGGATAGCTCTATCATGCACATGTTTTATAGAGACTGGAGTCTATCTGGATAGCAGATGGGTTAGGCCATGTTAAAACCTTCCCTGCCCTTCACATCTAATTGGTGCTTTACTGTGTTCTGCTAATAAACTCTACTATGCTCTGACTCATCTTTTACAAGACCACAAAGGTAAATCACTCTGTTATATTTGTCTGTGAAGGTTCTCAGTCATCCAGGTCATCGTAGTCAAAGGAGCTTGCAAAGAAAAGCGTCTGGACTTCTTTAAGTTACTTGAAGACGTTTCACCTCTTAGAACTGAAGAAGCTTCTCGGATGAGAGGTGAAACGTCTTCAAGTAACTTAAAGAAGTCCAGACGCTTTTCTTTGCAAGCTCCTTTGACTCTGTTATATTGTGCCTATTCTGTCCTGCCCATCGGGGCCTTACCTTACAGGTTTAATTCTCACAATTTTCTTTCCTGTACCCGTGTCTCCTCCTCTCTTCATTTTTTTTATCACTACATTTCACTCTGTCCCCCCTTCCTCTCTCCCCCCATTGCCGGATTTCAAGGAAACAAATCAACGCCGAATAACTAAAAAGGAGGGGGTTGAGGCGGTGGTCCGTTCTGTAACTTGGTGCAGCAGGTTTGATCTGTGCTTGAAGTTCATTATAAAATCAGTTGCAATTACAGCAAGGGCGGCTGCTAGATATCAAGGCTAGCCTAATACCTTGTTAATGAGGCCCTCTGTAACTCACGAACATACACGCATGCTGCTCTCATTATGTACAAATCGGAGGATTGCGAACCTCTCTGCCCTGTTTTACCCTAATGAATGCCAGTGTTGTGTTTATGGCTGCCGAGGATGTGAGCTGGTTTCTGGTCCTCTGTCTTGTGAAACCAGGCCCAGTTAGCCTGAACGCTACCACAACAGATTATTATGCGCCATAGTCCCCGTCTGCAATGAGTGAATGCTGCCATAAAATTCTCCCCCCTGCCTTTCATCCACACCGCTATGGCTCTGCCATCTACTTCTTACTCACGCACTCACTGGGTGAATACCCAAAGGCATAATGTGTTTCCCCTTAATGAAAACCATGCCCAGGCCCTAATGAAAAGGATGAAGAACATTGATTAGACTGATACAAACAAGAGAACGCACACAAACTCAGACACACATACAAATGTTGAGCCTGATAAATTGGATGCGAACCATTGATCGTCTGTCCACTGGCAACTCTGAGAGATTCTATCTTATTTTTTTCCTGTCTGCCAATTGGACGGAGTAGCTCCTGTGTTGATTGCAGGGATTAAGTCGCTTCCACATATTGATCTGGAAGGAGTGACAATGTGAGAGCTTAAAAGTTGTCAGGCAGGCAGTGTGTGTATATCCTTGTCTGGCTCAGAGAAACACACCGGGATACCACAGCATGTAGGCATGCTTATACACAGCAGACGTATACATACACATACAAACATCATGTAGAGTGCCAGACTGGTTTGGACCAGTCGGACAGACTGGTTGATGAGAGAAGGCGCTAAAGCCACTTGGCCCACCACTCTCCCGCATGGTGAGGGCAGAGGAACCACAGTGCTGTCACTCCTCTCTAAATCCACAGACTCCCTGGGACATTCAGACAAAAACAGACAGAGAGAGCATGTCCACCACAGGAATCTGTGGTCTGGAATCACTGCTATCCTGAGAATGTCAGTTGGATTTCTGTATCTCTCCTTAAAGGCCACTCCTTTTGAAGGGGAAAGATTCTTGATTACCCAAAAAAATAATAAAAAAATGTGGAAACCCCAAACTGTTAACTGTTGTGGCTAATGTCCCAACAAAACATTTACCCCCCATGGATAGAAATAAACATAGCAATGCAGAAGGCCTAAGAGGCATGTAGTAAATCTGAAATGCCTCTAACGGAGTAATTAAATCCTGTGGAAATGGTTGCACGCCAAGAAGTCACATACTTAAGAAGGTGATGGTTAAATCTATCAACAGCCATCCTTTGGCCAAAGAGTTTTGCAGATTTTAAAATATTTCTCATTTCCCTGCGGTGACAAATAGCATCTTAATGATTTTTAGATTCTGCCGTAACTGCCCGCCCACCGCAGGCCCATGCCTCATGGTCTGCAGCCAGTCCCTCTGCTGGGAGGCAGAATGGTAGACCAACCAGACAGGCTTGCAGCTGGCTCCCTCTGGGCCCTGCTAAGCCTTGGTAAGGACAGTTTTAAAAGCTGTGAACTGACCTGCAGATAAACAGCCCTCTGCCAGTTACACAAGGGAATTGGTCTGGGACTTAGCTGGGTCCTAAGTAGCAGTTTGAAACGCACATATGCATACCCGCTCTAATGGGATGTCTATTTCCCTGGGCACATCTGAGACTGATTAGAGTCTGTTACTGCTCTGTACTACATGCCCAAGTGTATGTTTGTCTGTGTATTAATTTCATTCTTTGACAGTTGTTTTATGGTAAGATTTTTTTTCCGAGCGCTTTCCTTGTCAACTTTACTTCAGCAGCTCTTAGGCTCAGAGGAAAAAGTAAACTCAAAGAAGCAATATTTCACCCTGCTGCAAAGGTTTCAGTAGACACTTTGCAGACACCCTGAGGATAACAGCGAATTTAACAAGAACAAGTGAGATCATTATTGATCTCAGGATCACATATGAGAACATAAGTGCTGGAAACTGTAAATGCTATCTCACAAAGAAATATGACTTTTAGTTTTTTTTTAAAAAGGCCTTAACACTCTCACACAAACCAAGACCGAGCATTTTCCCCTCCAGTCCTATTCCTCAGCACTTTAGCATTCACACTGTTTATTGGTTCTGAGGATGTTATGACTCCAACATGCCTGGACCTATTACAGCTGGGGAATAGATCTCCACTAATATAATCAGGCCAATCACTAAGGGTCGGAGGTGATTACTCAACTCTGTTAACATGGAGAACTCTATTGTTTGTTTAAATAACACTATATCTTCTTCTCCTCTCCTCTCCACTTCTCTCCTCTCAGACGTCTGGAGCAGAATGGGATTAAGTCTGTTCCACCCGGAGCCTTCTCTCCCTACAAGAAACTGCGTAGGATGTAAGTACATCAGTACACTCACCCTCAGGGCTAAATAATACAGATGAGAACGAGAAGTTTAGGGCTGGAAAAAGAAGCGACAATTGGCGGTCTTCTCATTCCACATCCAGGGAGCATGAAGTATTTATTTTGTCTGTGCCTTAAGAACAAATTCTTGTTCTCAGACTGGTGGCGTGGAAAGCAAGCACTCACATCCTACATGAGCGTAATAACAGCTCTCATTTTTTAGTGCTATATACTGGTATTCCCCTGGTTAGTGTTGTGTCCAGTCTGAGTGTGTGTGTTGTGTGCCTGCGTGGGCAAACTGCAAACCACCGGCTGGGACGATGATGATGAGGGGACAGAGAGTGTGTTGGAATGAGGGCTGAGGCTTCGTTCTCTGAACAGTGACAGGCGGGCAGTTAAACACGGAGTGGTTTTTCACCCGTTGAGCCAGCTGTCCGGCCAACTAGCCAGCACACAACCAAGCAGCCAAACCCGTACCTCCAACACCACCAGATCTGACTGACATAGCAGCAGGGAGATGGAGGAAACCGGAGGTCAGGGAGTTTTTCTGTCCTTCTTAAAGGAATTCTCATGGTTTTATCATCCATCCCCGGGGACAGTTTGAAGTTCAGATGAGGTGAACAGAGAGCAGCAGACAG
The DNA here is from genome assembly GCF_963576455.1 of Neolamprologus multifasciatus. Classification (NCBI taxonomy): domain Eukaryota; kingdom Metazoa; phylum Chordata; class Actinopteri; order Cichliformes; family Cichlidae; genus Neolamprologus; species Neolamprologus multifasciatus. Next base: position 17,858,395 of record NC_140451.1, read on the forward strand.
AGCAAAGCAGCTGCTGTCTTAATGTAACTCCAAGGTAATCCCCAAAATATTTTATATTTTATACTAAAAATAATTATTTTTTTTGTTTGAGGCTATACTATATATTGGAAAAAATGTCAGCAATGACAAACCAGACTATCTGGTGTGTCCAATGTCTATGTTAAGCTTGAATAAATCCCTTAAACTAAAAAGGCATTGCATTAACAGTAAGATCAGCAACAAGAAAAAAGTCATTATGTTTAACTGAATATTGTTACAACCATTTAAAGATATACATAGAAATTAAAGCAGGGTTTTTTGTTGAATTACAAATGCAACAAATGCATAAAAACTTGAACCTGGTACAGAAATGCAACAAATTAAGCAACTTACATCCTATTCAAGCAACTAATCACTGAAGATTTAATGACAGAGTCATTCTCAAACAAATCAAATGCAGTTCAAAGCGATTCACAAGCACAAGAGACCCTACCCTAAGCTCAGACTTACAGGAAATTAATGGTACTAATATAGTGCTTTTCTACTCATGCACTTTGTACAACATAGCTCATTCAAACAAGCGAATGCGGTATGCGTCTCTATAACTATACATTCGTACTCCACTGGACACAGCTTGATGTTCAGTATCTTGCCCAAGGATACTAAAGATGGGGGACTGGAGCACCCAACCACCAACGATTAGCTGATGACCGGCTCTACCTCCTGAGCTACAGCCATCCCTATTAGTGGCATATTTATCTGATTTTTCTAGAGGTGCCAAACCCAATCTGAACGCCTCAAAAACAGAGACAAAATGTATCTAAATCAGTGGTCTTGATCTGTTCTTCTTAACATACATGACCTGCTACTGCTGCTCATTCTGCTTTTAGCAACAACAATGCATGGTTACGTATCTTTGTTGACCCTAGAGGCTCTATTGATTCAGCTGGCTATATAGTCGTAATGGCTAGGCCAGTCCTATGTCCTACACCCTGAGCACACAGTATGCAGACAGCATCTATACATTATGATGAATGTCTCTTCAGATTCATCATATAATCTTAACCGGGCTTTCTGGAAAATGACTCACTCAGAGAGGTTCAATATTTAATTAAGAGGCAAAATCAGCTGAGTAAAAGTTTTTTAAAGGCCATTGTGCACTTGTCTGAGCGTTTGCTATTCGTGGTTTGTGCGCCGCTTGTGCTGACCCTGCATGTCCTTTTCTTCCAGTAAATGTCAACCCCACACATTCTCTCTCACCTTGTCCCAGTTTGAATGACCTACACATGAACCATCGCTTTAGACAGGGATGCAGTAAGCGGCCTCACTCACCGCCACATGCGCAAACACGCTAGTGTCTGAGTTTACAGACACACACCAGTGCACATGTTGGCTCCTTTGCTGCGTTTTCATTTCCAGGAAACCTCAGTCCTTTGCAAAAAGACAAATGGGCACTTATTTAACTGTTACCCCCAAATGAGAAAATATCCCTCTTCTTCACCACATGATGATTTCCCTTCAAAGGTATCCAGTCGACTCGAGTTCAGTCCACATACTCCATTAACTCTGTCTCTCCATCTGTCTTTCTCCCTTTCTGTCCCACTGTTCCTCGTTTACTGTTGCATTTATTCACACAGACATGCACGCACATAAACACATAGACACACGGGCTTAGTGGTTATCCTGTGGGGAGAGGCCTGTGGATCCTATTAGCAACAGCTATGTTCAGAGGCAGTCTACCGTATTTCACTTTGGATTTTGGCCCTGCATCACATTTTTTTAATTTTTCTTTCTCTCTCTCACACACACATGCACATGCACACATACACATAGCAACGCAGCAGAAGAATGGTTGTTTGCCACTAATAATACAAGTAAATGTTTTGATTGGCTCCAAGGCTCCCTTGAAGAGACGCACCATTAAATATGGGAGAAAGCTGGAAGTCATCCTCATCCAGCTCGCAGTACGTTTGCTTATATTTGATGCCAGCGAGAAGCAGGGGCCATGCATCCGCCCCACCTTCAAAGGAGTCAGGCTTTTCATAAAAAGAGGAAACTGGCCTTTTTCCCAAATTCTCAAATTCCTTGACTAATTTTAATGCGTTCTTCTCCAACACAGAGATCTGAGCAACAACCAGATCTCAGAGATAGCTCCTGATGCCTTCCAGGGGCTGCGGTCCCTCAACTCCTTGTAAGTAGCCCCGAGCTGAGCTTGTGCATGAGGAGCCACTGGGCTGTCATATTCTGACTAAAGCGAGTCTGTGTTGTGATTTTGCAGAGTGCTGTATGGAAATAAGATCACCGACCTGCCTAAGGGGGTGTTTGACGGCCTCTACGCATTACAACTTCTGTAAGTGGATTACAAAGACATACACACACACAGACACAGACACACACACACACACACACAAGACACTCTGCGGGCATATATTCAATACCAGGCACCCTGTACTCCTACTCAGTAAAGAAGTCATAACCTTCAAATAAACTTTGTTCCTATGCATAGTTTTCTAGATGGAATGTATAATGAATGAATACATAAAAAAATTCTGACAAGTTGCTTTTTCCTTCTTCCCTCCCTCCTTTTTTTTGACTTTTCTTTTCTTCCCCCTTCTCTCAGGTTGCTGAATGCCAATAAGATTCACTGCGTTCGTGCCAATGCCTTCCAGGACCTGCAGAATCTCTCGCTGCTATCGCTCTATGACAACAAGATCCAAACCCTCGCCAAGGGCACCTTCACTTCACTACGAGCAATACAGACCCTGTGAGTGAAACACACACACACTGAAACACACACACTCTCTGACATATGCTGATCCGTTACCATAAAACATGAGCCAACACAGGAGTTGTTTACTTGCAAGTCTGTGTAATAACACAGGAATGGAATCAGGAGGTAGAGAGGTGAGTAAATCTATCATCGTCACAAACACCCAGACACACACACACACACACACACACACAGACACACACAGCTTCTCCAGCTAGATAGAGATCAAAAGCAGCACATCTACCACACCCAGTCTTTCCACCACTGTTACGGAGACAACACCAATTCATTGAAATTAATGTCTCCTTTTTTCTGTCCTGAGCAACAAGGCAACACAAACACTGCTATCAATACAGACACCAGATGGGCATCTAAAATATACAGCATAAGGTTTTCTCATTGTCATAGAAACACCTGTTGAGGTTGATAGTGGTGATGATGATGGTGCTATGGCTTGTCTCACCACACATACACACAAACGTAAACAGCACTGTATTAAAGTGTCTCAAGCTTGTTTTTACACTTGCATTGAAAATACGGGATGGAAGTGCACAATGAGCGTTTCTATCTGGCATCCCCAGACTGGCTACGTAAGCTGGATGCTGCTCGAAGTTAACAACAAAATCAGCTATGGATTGTTTTTCCCGCTACAAAACACTACTCAGAGAGCGCTATTTAGTTCTATTATATGTCTTCCAAAGTGAACAAATGACACAGAAACAGTCTGGTTGGATAATAAATGTGTTTTTCAAGTCTTAATCTTAAATTATTGCTCAGGTATGTGTTTCTGTGGTTCCAGGTGAGAGTCTGTGCCCAAACATGAACATCAGTTTTCATGTATTTATTCCCTTTCTTCGTCTTTTTCTCTCAACTTTTTTCCAGTCACCTGGCCCAGAACCCATTTATTTGCGACTGTAATCTGAAGTGGCTGGCCGACTACCTGCGCACCAACCCGATCGAGACGAGCGGCGCCCGCTGCGCCAGCCCACGGCGGCTCGCAAACAAACGCATCGGGCAAATAAAGAGCAAGAAGTTCCGCTGCTCTGGTAGGCCGGTGGCTCCGTGTCACTCTGCTGAAATTCATCCCTGCTGGTCTTCTCTATTTCTCAGACAGGCTTTGTTGTTTTTATGCCACTTGTCTCATGCTGTTCCTCGCTGACCTTCTGTCTTTCTCTCTGCTTGGAGTGACTTTTATCCCTCCATGATAGCGCATTCAATGAGCGATCAGTCCCGGCAGAAGGTTTTACTTTGCCTATCATTTGCTGTGCTGCTGCTACTCAATCAATATCTGCCCAGATGAACTTGGGGCCAAGGAGAGAGGGATTGTTTGCTCTTTCTCCACTTTCCCTGCATAATACCACATCGTGAGTCTGGTTTCACATTCAAACCGCAGTGAGCTGAGATCACCAGTCCAGGCTGGTGTTAGGGCTTAGAGTTTCTGCCTGTGCCCACCATTCCCCTGCCCTTTGCCAGTCATAGGCTCCCATCCCTACCAGCCTCTGTCTCCTCTTGCTCTCTTCATTGCTCACTACCCACCGGGCTCATGTTTCCTTCATGGCCCCTTATTCTCTCTCTCCTCTTCATGACACTAGCCAGACTCCACCATTCCCACTCCCTCCACTGTGTGCCCACCATTGTGTGTACACACTTTGCTACGCTGTCTGGCATCCTGACCTGCTGAGGTTTCACACTTCTTTATAGACTCATTTGTTTGACTCGATCTGGTGGAGAAGGGAGTCCATGTGTTTTTTCTCTTTGTTTTTCCTTTTTTTTTTTCCTTTTTGACTTTTTCCTTCTTTCTCACCGTCTCCTTCTTTCCCCTCATGTCACCCTTCCTTAGCAACAGCCAAATATTTACCACCTTTTTACATTGTTACTAGTGTCTCCATATTGCCACACAGAGATAGTCCTAGGCTTCTCTGTTTAATTGTCATAAACCTTAAATCATGTGTCGTCATATATAAACTTTATATATGACTGATATGAAGCATAGCAGTGCCAAAGCTATGCAGACCAGACTGGTCTCACTGACATCCGTCCCTCTTTCTTTTCTCCATCACAGCCAAAGAGCAGTACGTCATCCCAGGTGAGTGGCTTGTAAACATTCACCCCTATCATTGTCGTTTCTCTAATTTTCCACCTGCAGCCATCTACCAGCATCACTTTTTCCATTGCTTACTATTCATTTAAACAAAGTTCTCCACAAATTAAAGGAAAAAAAAATTTGTATATTTGCAATCATTTCTAAAAATGCTATAATTGAGTCAGAAAGAACAGCAAGCATTCAGATGATCATGCTAGATATGAACATGCAGGTTAGCCAAACTCATGTGGAAGTATTGTAGGAATCAGTGATTTGCCAATTAAAATTATGTAATTAACAGAAAACAATGCCAAATGTTTGGTGTGGGAAATGTCAATTTTTTATGAAAAATCTGAATTTGATTTAGCAACATGCTCTGAAATATCAAAATAAGTCAGCACTTATAACTGTGTTGCATCACCTCTTTTGAAAATAGGCAGTAAGCATTTGGCAGTTGGAGACGGCAATCGCTGTAGGTTTAAAAGCAAAAAGTTTCCCTCCTCTTTCCTGATCTACTATTTCTGTAGGTTATGGCCTCCTTTGTCATTATTCCTGTCTCATAAAGCACAAAATGTTTTACTGGTTGATAGATTTGGATAGCAGGGCAGGTCGTGTTGTGCAAAATTTGCTTTGGCATTGTCTTGCTGAAATAAGCAAGGCCTTTCCTTAAGAAGATATTGTCTGGACAACAGTTTTCCCTTCGCTGTTTCAAAAATAACAACCAAAAAAAGAAACTTTGGCAATTTTAAAGTGACAAGTAAAATTTGCCGTTTGTTGAGATACTTAAGATAAAAGTGCACACGAGAATACCTAATAGCGCCCAAGAGTTACTGCCCCTATGTGTGAATTTTAATGTGATATATATGTGTGAGAGCATCTGTTTCGTCTCAACTTTGTTTCCCTAACAGTCTCAGCAGATAGTCCAAAGGAAATGTGTCTTTGCTTTGGCATTAGCACAGACAGTCAGTCACAGAGAGGGACAGAAAAGGAGGCCGAGGGAGCGAGACAGAGGGGGAAAGAAAGTGCGTCCTTTCTATCAGTAAAAGCTAAAGAAAATAAAGCCCACCAGAGGACTGAGATTCCTATCGGCGGATGTTTCCGGACCTCTTAACAAGAGCACTTCCAAGAAAATAACCGGGAGGAGCAGTGATGTGTGTCAAAGTCTGCGTGTGTGTATGTGCGTGTGCCTTAGTGGGGTTGCGTATGCTTGGATGATTCATTGTCTACACTTGTATATCTGTGTGTACGTGTCTGGAAATTAATGTGTCTTTGTGTGCTAAGTTGAGATAAAGCTTGCACTGGCTTAGAGAACAAATGGGAGTCCTATATAAGCAGAAAGAAGATCAAAGCAGAACGTGATTAATAAGAATTTAACCCTCTCCTGACTGATAACAATTAAAGCTTCCACAATGGAAACACACATCCAAATCACTGATAGCATGGGAATTCAGTAACTTTGATAATGGGGGCCGAGTTGCAGAGATTTATGAGAACTTCTGCAACTCCAGCGATGAGTCACTTTGCACCTCAGAGAGGGAAAAACCTCATCCCTCTGCCCTCTATTTTCTCTGATTTCGTGTAAATTTGCTGACAGTAAAAGTGTCACCACCACGACACTTGTGACGATGACGATGACTCAGGCTCACGAATTCTCCCCTGGCTCCTCTACATCCTCGAGATCAAAGCTCTGTGCTGTATTTTCATTGCTTCCTCCATTGCAGGAAATGCCTTTTCCTGTGTCTGGCCTAGCGAGGGAAAAGTTCCTTAATGACCAGCATTACCGTGTCTGTCTACACCCTCCGCTCCGCTGAGCCACTGAGAAGTGACACAGCTCCAGAAAAAATGTTTTTTGCACAAGCAACAAGAGGAATTGGTTTCTGGGAAATTTTTTTTGTCACTGTCCAAAGTTATTCTAATAAAGTCAGCAATAAGGTTTTGGGATTAGGTCTTGTTTGGACAGATTTTTGATATTCAATTGTAGGATTTTGTCCTGGTTGTTTGAGGTTTTCCTGCTCATGACTGTGGTCTGGGTGCCCCGTGCGGTTCCACTGACGTCATCGCTAAACCTCAGGCAGAATGGTGCACTGATGTGAGCATGCAAAAGGGGAATGGGACACAAAACAAAGCTCTAAAACAAATTCCGGCTTTTTCCCTCTAAATGGAACATATACACACATACGCTCTAAATGCACGTATAAATGCATACATACACAGACGCTGGGGCACAATAGACACTCACAGACAAACACACACTGTTCTAAGTAGCTCCCAGTGCTTTTTCATTATTGAGCAGCCATGATGTAACTTGAAGCACACTTTTTGGCACGTAACATCTATTCATAGACAGAGAAGGTGCAGGAAAACGTCCCACATTCCCCTCGCTGCCTCATTCTTGCTCTATCAGGACAGGCGTCTCTCTGCACGTCCGCCCCTCACCTTTCATTTCTCTTTCGTCTTTCTTCTTTTCCTCCTTTTGCATCTGTTTCCTCTCTCTCCTTTCCTTCAAATCCACCTGTCATTTCCTGTGCCTCTCTCCTCCTCCTTTCTTCCTTCATCCTCTGTCCCTTGGGTGGTCTGCTTCAAGCTGGCTGTCCAAATCCTCTCTCTTTTCACCCCAATGCTCCATCACCTCTCTCTAAAGTAACTCACCCATTCATCTTCTCCTATCAATGGTAGGAGGGTTGCAGGATGCTCTATAGGGCACCTAAGGTACCCTAAAGTAGGGAAGTCTCCTCTTCGGTCACAACAGGACAAACTGCTGACACACAGCTGCTGAGGGGGCGCATGCGTGACAGCAAACATCATGGGATTGAAGGCACTTGTGCTGGTTTGGAAGAATGACTCATGTTATATGTTGAGCCGTAACAATGTCTATTTTTTCTCCTTTTCAGGCACAGAGGACAGCCATCTGAACAATGCATGTAACAGTGATCCAGTCTGTCCTCCCAAGTGCCGCTGTGAGTCGAATGTTGTGGACTGCTCCAACCTTAAGCTCACCAAAATCCCCGAGCACATACCCGCATCCACCACCGAACTGTAAGCAAACAAGAAAAAAAAGTATTTGAAGAATCTGTTGTGCGCTGAAGTTGTAGACGAATCAAATTTTAAAACTCACAGTGAATATCTAAAGAGAATTTGAATGGATTTTTCCGTCTGAATGATTAAACCTTTCAATCTTATTCCCACTAGCCGCCTTAACAACAATGAGATTACAACTCTGGAAGCAACTGGAGCTTTTAAGAACCTTTCCCAGCTGAAGAAAATGTAAGTAGAAATCCTCTTACCTTTCAGCAGTCACTCTCTAAAGAGTAAGTGCTGCTTTTAATTCTCTGACATGCTTTCTTTCTCCCCCCACAAACACACAGTAACCTCAGCAACAACAAGATCACAGAGATTGAGGATGGGGCATTTGAAGGCGCGTCCTCTGTCAACGAGCTTCACCTCACAGCCAATCAGATGGACTCGGTTCGAAGTGGGATGTTCCGTGGCCTTGAGGGACTGCGAATGTTGTGAGTCGCAACCCCATACTTGTCCATATTTGGAAAAGTTTCTGATGTTTTTTTTTAATTAATGTGCATTTCTTTTGTCCTCAGGATGTTGAGGAACAACAAGATCAGCTGTATCCACAATGACAGCTTCACAGGGCTTCACAACGTCCGTCTGTTGTCTCTGTATGACAACCAGCTGACCACAATCACACCCGGAGCCTTCGACACCCTCCAGACTCTGTCCACTCTGTAAGATCCTGCCACACTCACACGCCTAGCTTTAATTTTAGGTTTTATTGCTCTCACAGTCTGTTTTATTCTCACTCTCTCCCAGTAACTTACTGGCCAACTCCTTCAACTGTGACTGTCGGCTGGCCTGGCTAGGTGATTGGCTGAGGAGCAGGAAGATTGTAACAGGTAACCCTCGCTGCCAGCGTCCTGCCTTCCTGAAGGAGATCCCGCTCCAGGATGTGGCTCTGCCTGACTTCCGCTGTGAGGAAGGTAGGCTGCTTTGAGTGCTTTACTTCACGTTATACCACAGCTCCCGTGTAAGTGGAGTTTTTCCCTGCTTGAAAAGAGAAAAGCATCTTAAATAGGATATGTTAATCCTTCTCTGTGTTTGAAACTAACCTGGGTGTGACTGATGAAGATTTTAACCCATAGTATGTTATAAAGACGAGCTGTTTAAAGTTTCTGAGATAATCTCAAATAATGGCCACTGCTGTTTGAGTCTTTTGTTTACTGAATAGATTGATACTCAGCAGTTCCTAAGCTGCTGATCAATGAAATGCTGAGTGGAGCTATTGAGCTGTTTGCTTTATTGATCAGTCACCCTGTTTGCACCTGAATGATTGTTAGACCTGTCTTCAGGCTTTAGGCAGCTTCCATTCTTTGCCTTTGCTGGTCAATACTACATTAGCGAGTCTCCTTTCTCTTTCTGTGTTTTAATTTTTGTTTTTGTGCTTTACACATCTTTTACTTCTTCCTTCTTTATTTTCTCAATGCCTTATCAGGTTTAATTTATTGTGATGCTGTGCTGTCTTTCGGTTTGCTTTCTATTTTTACTCTATCTAAAGTTTGGGGGTTTTTTTGTCAGAAAAAACAGCAATTTTTTGGCTTGTTTCCATTTACGTCTGCCCTCATGGTCATGTTTTCTTTGTCTTCCTCTCTCATATCTCTCTTCTTTTATCCCAGGCCAAGAGGAGACAAGCTGTGTGCCTCGGCCCCAGTGTCCCAGTGAATGTACATGCTTGGAGACTGTGGTGCGCTGCAGTAACAAGCACCTTCACACACTGCCCAAAGGCATCCCCAGGAATGTGACGGAACTGTGAGTTCTTTGGAATTAATTGCTCCAATTGCATTTATATTTATCGGGTATTATTTTCGCCTCATCTTTCCTTAAAAGCAAGGAAGATCATTAAAAAACAAACATAAAGTGGACTTTATGAGCCTCTAAAAAAGATAAGTGTTAACAGCAGGGGCAAAGAAAACACATCGCGTCACTTAGGGAATAGGAAAGGAGTCAATAAACCCTGTAGTTATTCTCTCAGACATTCTTCTTCTATGTTCCTCACAGCCTTCAGGGCTAGCACTGATGTCACTCTCACACTCAGAGCCAAGGATTAGTGTGTGTGTTTGTGTGTGTGCGTGAATATTTGTGTGAGGGCCAAAAGCCTGTCCACAGGAGCACAGGGGAGCAACAGGACATTTTAATGAGCAGTTTTCAATGGAAAGGGGAGGAAATGGAATAGGTCTGGAACTTTCCAATAATGCTTAAAGTGGTTCAGACCAACTCAGGCACACACACACACACACACACACACGCTGTGCAAGCCTTAAGGCCTGTCATTGTCCCAGCAGGTGTGACCAGGTGTGCCCCTCTGTTCTGGGCTTTCATCTTGTCATCTGGAGAGTTTGCTACTCCATCATTATCCCAAGTGTCCTCAGCACCGTCATTACCTATCATTACCACTGAACCCAAAGGCCTCCTAACTACCCACCTCCCCGCACCCACGCACCCTGTGCCTCCCACCCTGTGTACAGTCAAGAACAATAGCAGGAGCCTGCAGCTCTGCTCAGAAGGACCAGGCCCTAAATCGGCCATTTATCAAAGTGACACACCACTAGTAGGACTTTGTGTTGGTAATCAGGAGGGTGGTTGTGCACCTTGTATACATCACTCACTTGCATAGCCCACACAAACACAAGGGTTTGTACATCACTTTAAAAGTGCCGGGTCACATTTAGGAATTGTTGTTAAACTGGAAAATCAGAAAAAAGCAAATTCACTGAAAGTAACACATTTGTCTTCTTTTCTTAGTCACTCTTTCACAGTAGAAGTGATTCTTAGCCCAGTATCTGTGAAATGGGACTACTTAAACAGCATGTCTGTGGAATGCTTGCTATGCTTGACTTCTAGTCTTGACAAGCAACATTGTGTTAAAACCTTGTAAGCAGATATCTGTACATGAATATGCAGAATCTGACACCAGAAGCTTTTTGGTTTTCATTTGTAGACTGATTGAAGTTCTAACTTTTTTTTAACAATCCTGTTTGAGCAGGCTTTGATGCAGTTAAATAGTGTGTGGAAGAGTAAAACAGGGATTGCACTGTAATCATCAGCTACTGATAATGATTTCTCTTTTATTCATTTTTTCACTATCCCAATATTCTGGTTAATGTGGATCCTCCATAAAATTCACCTCCAGAAGCTAGGTCAGCACAGTAGCCAACTGGTTACCAGAGCCATGAGTGGATCAGTTGAATCTTAGATTGAAAATACATTAAGAAATAGTGCTGGTAAATATTTTCAGTCTGCTGTAGCTGTTCTATCTTTCAATGATAGCACCTGCTGGTTCATTACAAACCTATTTGTGTCTGTTTGTCCAGGTATCTAGATGGAAACCAGTTCAGTGTTGTTCCAAAGGAACTGTCTGCCTTCAAATACCTACAGCTGGTGTAAGTTTTTTGTCTGCGTACATCTTCAATTACAAGGCCTAGATCCAGGATGTCAAACTTATATTACACCATGGGCCACATACAGCTAGCTTTGATGTTAAGCCTTTGTGTTTACCTGCACATTTAATCCTTGAGATATATTAATGCCATAAAAAGAAGTGCAATTTCAAGTATGTCAGTTTTTCTACAACACAAAGAAATGTTGCTTAAGAATGACTCTTTGAACCTAAAGTCTAAGAAACAGCTTTATAAAATTACAGCAAAAGATCTGGTAGCTCATTGCCTTGACTGTTGTGTAATTATAAAACAGAAAGTTCTTGTTAATTCACAGAAAATATCCAGTTTATTATGTCTTTTTTCACAGAAAGAAAGAAAGAAAGACCTTTACTGTCATTTAATTGATTATCTATTGCTTAATTTCTGGGGGGGAAATTAAGCAATAGATAATCAATTAAATTAATTTCTTGTTCCTAAGTCATCCAGTGGGCCAGATTGGAGTCTTTGCCGGGCCAATTCTGGCCTCCGGACCTTATGTTTGACACCCCTGGTATTCATCAGTATGGTGAATGGTTTCCTTTTTTACGTTTCAGAGACCTGAGCAACAACAAGATAAACTCTCTGACCAACTCATCCTTCGCTAACATGAGTCAGCTTACCACTCTGTAAGTCTTAACCAGCCTTGACTGTCATTTTAATTTATCTGCAACTAGAAAAGTTTTGTTTTAATTCTACCTCAATTTGACACTTGTGACAATCTTACTTTGCAGAATTCTGAGCTATAACTCGCTGCGCTGTATCCCCAAAATGGCTTTCAGTGGACTGCACTCACTTCGACTGCTGTGAGTTCATTTTCATATTTCAGATGAATTGCATGCAGGTACTATTTGTGTTATATATGTGCTTTTTTTTTCAAATACAGAATGTATACTGCCTGTGCTATGAGAGTGTTTCACTTTTTTCCTCATGAAAAATCAAATGTTTCTTTGGTGTCACATCATTTCAGGACAGTGTTCATTCTGCTCACTGAGAACATTTGAAGTCATTTTGACAGAAGTGTTCTAAAACAAGACAGGACTTACTTTCAGGCTAAATGAGTTATTAAGGAGGATATTTTTGCAGCCTGCACTGACTACAGAGATGGTGCAAGCAGATGCTGAGAATGTTTGATTGACTCCAGAGGAATGAAACACAGTCTAAACAGTTATGACAGCTTATGAATACACACACAGACACACACATAAACTCCGACCTATTTTCTCTGTTTAGATGGCAGCTGTGGGGGGAAATAGCAGTGTTATTCCAGCTCCCACTCCTAACCACCTCCTCTTCAGACTTCTGCCCAGTCTGCTTGTTCACCTTCAAGTGCCCCGAGCTCATCACTGCTGCACCATCAGGGCCAAACACATGCTCCCACATCCCACTGTACAAAATCACCCTGACTCTGATTGCCGGAGAATGTTTGCCCCGCTAGCTGTAATGGTTTTGACTTTGCCTCTGGGCTTTTATGAAGTTATGAAGTCTTTGATTGTGCACTCTCAGTGACCATGGGCTCCCTGCGGATGAATCGGTCTGCTAAATAACTGAGATGTAGATCGTAAATGCATTCGACAGATAGATGACGAAATAAAACCAGTCTTTGGAAGCGCACAGCAGCTCGAAGCCTCAAGCTTTAACTCGAATGTACAGTTTAGTTTTGCAAAGGGAGAAACTGAGACCAGGCCAAGCAGCACTCCTTATGAGATTACGCGCGCACGCCAATGTCTATTTGTGTGTCTGTGTGTGTGTTTCTGTGTGCGCACTGATGCCCGTATATGCATAGTCTAAATGTTTGTCATCTACTGGCTGGGTGCCTGTGTGAGGGAGTGCAGTTATCAGCCTTCCATGTGTGCTCATAGCAGGCACACTTTTTATTAGTGACAACAAAGCTTCAACAAAGCCTCTTTTTACGGTGGGATTCGACTAAAGCCCCCGATCATTACGAGACACAAAGCATAAGAGCCCTTTTAGTGTAGAATGAGAGTGAAGCTCGGCCATCATTAGCTGATGCCGCCGTCGCTACGCCAGGCGTAGAGCTTTGATCTCTAATGAAGCTGTGTGTCCGTTATTTCTGCTGTTACTCACTCACGCCACCTTTACTTCTGAAATTCCCCTGAACAAGTATGCTAGACGCCATGTGAGGCCCTCCCTCAGTGCCACCAACACGTACACACACACCACACAGGCTCAGAACTATATACAATAACACACATATATACACACAGACTGTCTGGGCTACCTTATTGTCTTACTCAGACGGGAGTCCAAGTGAAGCAGAAAACTTTGATGTCTTTACTGCCCGTGTGATCAATCATAAGCCTCCCATTAAATGTCAATTGGAGCTGTGGCATTTCTTTCTTTGCTTAGAAATACAGTGGGGGGTGCAGCAAATCTCGAGCGACAATGAGCTCAGTTTAATAGTTTAAACTTTCAGACTCCACAAAAAGTTCAGAGTTCAAAGTTGGAAGCTTCATGGAAACCACAATGAGATGCCAAAAGCGCCGCGCTCATGTGCAGTCGCGCACGCCGAGGTGCCAGAGCCTTTATAAAGCTGCACCTTTGGCTTTACACAGCAGTAAAAGAGGAGAAGAATCATTAACGCTCACTTCTTCAAACAAACCAGGGGTCTGAGGCTGGCATGGATGTGGTGTGATTGCAAGCGGCACTGTGTGAGTGTGCACGCACGTGTGTGTGTGTGTGTTTGTATGGTGGTTGTGGTTTAAGCTGCAGATTAATACGCTTCTAATTGGCCTGCTGAGTATTAGGTGTGAGGTGAGTGAGCTGAGACACCGCCAGGGTGTGGCCCGCAGGGGTTTGAGTAGCAACCTGTAAGAAATTAATGTGATATGAAAGAAAAGAGAAGGAAAAAAACAATGAATGTAAAGCTTTCAACAAAAACAAAACAGACATGTGGCTCACAGAACCAGACTTCCCACACTCTGTGTAGACATAAGCCATCGCATTGTCAATCGGTTTCATTCTAGGAATCGGGCTGCAGATAAGTTGGCATAAGCAACGTGAATTGACAGAATGATATACAGCCGTAGCAAAGAAAAGTCAAAAAGAGAGAATGTTAGCAGGAGCGCAGATCAAGTTTCTTCCTGGAGACTCCATGGCTCCTTTTTTCCCATGAGATCTTTCCCTGACTGGCACACTGCTGCTGGCTTTACGCCCTCGGTATCCTCCGACTACCACAACCCACCTACGCGCTCTACACTAATAAGCATTCTCCACGGCACACAGGCCAATTAGCGTGTTGTCTCAGGCAGGTTACACTGTATATTTTTCCTCTAGTATTTAGTATTCTTACACTGACCAACTTCCCTCTCCGCATCCTTTCCTCTGACTCTTCCGCAGTTTCACCGTGATTGACAAGTCCAACAAAGGAGGCAGTTTACTTTCAGAGTCTGTTTATACATCAGTTCTCTTCATCCAGGCATAGAGAGCAGATGTGTCATGTACTGTTATTGTGGACTGAGCTGTGGTAACATTAGCTTGCGGTCAGCTGAGGTTTAGAGGTGGTAATGACCTGGCGGATTACAATGACCATCAATCATGTAGCCATTAAGCCATGTAGGCTTGTCAACCTTGGTAGCAGTCTGAGAACAAGGAAAATAACAGTAGATTCAAAATAATGCAAAAACACACCAGGATTAATATTAATGCATGTGCCCAAATATGCAAGCACATAATTGTTCCTCGTTGTCTGCACACACACTTACACTGTCCTGCATGTGGTACAACTCTCTTTAACCCCCCAACTCTATACCCCTGTTGGCCCTGCCAGCCAGACACGCATAGAAACTTGACACCAGCCTTTTCCAGACGTACAGAGCCTCGTATCTTTGCCAGCTGCACATGGCTCTACCAGAAACACAAACCACCTCCCGCTCATTTAGAATGCCAAGACAACATTGCGCCATTGTTCCTGATAGTTCTGGTTTCGGTTTGTTGGAAAGCAATCAACCCAGCACTGACAATTAATATACTGACTCTTTGGTTTACTTTGAAAAAAATATAGCTTTACCATTTGGACACAGGGGCACCGTTATAAATACTGAAAAGGGACAGTTCATTCAAATACTTGTCTTTTTAAAAAAATGATACTAGTGTGTTTTAACAAATCAAAAACTAGTTGATTTTCTGGCAGTTGACCAATCAGTAAATCTTCTTTTGAACTTTGTTCTAATAGTAAGATTTTCTTTCTGTGCTCAGATGTCTTCATGTATTTTCTCTTTTTGTCCTCTCCTTCCCCTTCACCCTTAAGGTCTCTTCATGGCAATGAAATCTCAGAGCTTCCCGATGGCATCTTCAATGATGTGTCCTCACTTTCCCATTTGTAAGTAGTAACACACAACTGTATGGCCCTTTCCAGAACCATTACCATCTGCATTTACCATGTTAAGTGTACATACATGTAGCTGCACACAAAAATGCATACACACACACACACAGGCACTGTCAGGTACAGGAGCCGTCTGCACACACAGCCAGAGTGTGGCTCACAGCGGGCTGTCTGTTGTCCTCTTTGGTCGGCTCTGCATGAGACGAGCCCTCCCTTAATCAGCCGCAGTCCTGCGGTTCAAGCAACACACAGACCCCTTTGCTCTCTCATCTCCCTGTGTGACATCTTTGAAGCACAAACATTCACTGACTTGCACACACATATCTTTCATGGTCTGTGGACTTCAGTGTTTATTTATTTGTCTGCAATTTTGTGTGAGTTGGGCGTCTGGCTGTGCATGGCTTTTGCCATCCAGCATAAATTGTCACATCATTTCGTGACAGTTGCTGATCAGTAGACATATCTGCCTATTAGATAGATAGACTTATCGTGAATATGGAGCTACCAGGCAGGAGGGGAAGACCACGGAGGAGGTAGGATGTAGTGAAGCGGGACATGCAGATGGGTCGTGTGACAGAGGAGGAGGACAGGGTGAGATGCTAGATATAGGGTGAGATGCATCAAATGCGGCGACCCCCGAAGGGAGCAGCCAAAAAAAGATGATGACGACAGATAGATCTGTCAATCTGTAGGTGTCCTCCAGTTTTGACACTGGAGTTCTGGCAGAAGGAAGCATAGGGAGAACTAAACAAAGACATTTCGTGGAGAGCAGAGCAAGAGTTGAGGCTTCATGAAAATGGGGCGAAGTGAGGGATGGAGGGGAGCCATTGATCCACAGTCACAGTCAAGTGGCTTTCATGTAAGCAGATGTCAGGTGTCAGCTATTGGCTCGGCCTGAAAGATGAGCCTGTGTTCCGCAGTAATGGAACAGCATCGATTCAGGAGTGTTTGTGCATCCAGCGGGAGGACAGAGCGCCATTGATTCCTGACCACCATGACAGAAGCAGTTAAGAGTGCCTTCTGTTCACACCTTTGCCTGTAATTGAACAGCTTTCCTCCTGATAATGCATGGCCCAAAGTGGCATTGAGCGTTAAAGTTTAGAGCTGTTTTATTCTGAGGGAGGCTCTGATTTTTTTGTCTAGGACATCAAGTTGATTTTTAAGTGAGTGTTACTTTATATGAGAATGTAGAGACACCTGCTGGTGACAGAGTGCACTACAGTGGGTAGACTTATACTGAAAGAACCTAAATCACTGATTACTAATGACTGATCTCTGAATTTTCAGGGCAATTGGTGCCAACCCCCTGTACTGTGACTGTCACCTGCGCTGGCTGTCGGACTGGGTCAAGACTGGATACAAAGAGCCCGGCATCGCTCGCTGTGCTGGTCCTCAGGGCATGGAGGGCAAACTTCTGCTGACTACACCTGCAAAGAAATTTGAATGTTCAGGTAAGTTATTGTGTTCAGCCCAGGAATTTTGTTCTTACATTGGTCACTTGTACCTGTAAAAAAATGAAATATAAGCTTTTTGGCATCTCCTCTAGGTGATGTGGACACAGCAGTTTTGGCCAAGTGTAACCCTTGTCTGTCGAGTCCGTGCCAGAACCATGGCATCTGCCACAGCGACCTGGTGGAGATCTACAGGTGCAGCTGTCCTCCAGGATTCAAGGTAAGAACTATCTAGAACTATGTGAATTTCAGTTAAGAGGTTACCGACGTGAGTAGCATCATTTTTGGCAGATCCCTTAGTCTGGCCTGTGTTTCAGGGAAAGAACTGCGAGACGGTTCTGAACGCCTGTGTGAGCAGCCCATGTGCCAATGGAGGAACCTGCCGAATGGATGCAAATCAAGAGGGACAGTACAGGTGAGGAAATCAGTGAAGGAAAGGAATTAAATCTTAATCAAAGACAGAACTTGATGAGATGGATTTGTTTGCTTTCACAGTTGCACATGTTCATTGGGCTTCGAGGGCCCGACTTGCGAAACCAATATCGATGACTGCGATGACAACGACTGCGAGAACGGAGCAACCTGCATCGACGGTGTCAACAACTACACCTGTTTTTGTCCCCCCTACTACACAGGTTAGTAGATGCAACATAGTTAAGATCAAGAAACAGCTGCACAGTAACAAAATATCAGTTAAAAAGAAGGTTTTATGCTATAATAAATATGATTCTGCTCTGCGTTAACCACCTTCTCTAAAACTTTTGCCTTTTTGCAGGTGAAATGTGTGAAGAAATGGAAGATGTGTGTGCCCCCGGTCGGAGCCCCTGCCAACACGAGTCTACCTGCCTCATCACATCCTCTGGACCCAAGTATGTTTTACTCCCAGAAGCACCAGATCAATCAATTCTGAAGCTGTATGTTGAGAAATAGACGATTTATATTTGTATTTTTGCATTGCAGGTGTGTGTGTTCTCCTGGTTATGTTGGTGATGACTGCAGTGTAGACTATAATGACTGCGAGGAGCATCGCTGTCAGAATGCAGCTCAGTGTGTGGACGAGCTAAATGGATATTTGTGCATCTGTCCTGAAGGATATAGGTGAGGAGAGGACAAGTGTGCCATTATTTTTGGCTTCTTAGTTTCTTCTGCTTTAATCAGATCACACTCCTAAAAATCCCCTCACTGTCTGTCTTCCTTTAGCGGTCAGTTATGCGAGGTTCCCCCATCTCTACTGTCACTGTGCGAGCGGGCCGACTGCCAGAACAACGCCCCATGTGTGGAGCGAGGTGGGCGCGCCCTCTGCCAGTGTCCTCCCGAGTTTGGAGGGCCACGCTGTGAGAAGCTGGTCAGCGTCAACTTCATCGACAGAGACTCCTACCTCTTGCTCTCTGACCTTAAGAACTGGCCTCAAGCTAACATCACACTACAAGTATGTGGAGTCATTTCTACCATTTCAGTGTGCTGGCACCGCCTTTCTGTGCTAAAGCCTGAATAACTAGAACACCCAATGCAAAAATGATCTCTCTGTAGGTATCAACAGCGGAGGACAATGGTATCCTGCTGTACAATGGAGACAATGATCATATGGCGGTGGAGCTCTATCAAGGTCATGTCAAGGTTAGCTATGACCCCGGCAGTCAGCCAGGACATGCCATATACAGGTGAGGTGCCACTGCTCGCTCAGTCCTGATGAGCACGTAGCATTTTGTGTTCACTTCAGTGACTGTACTGTATATCTTCAATCTGTGTTTTCCTTTCCCAGTACTGAGACTATCAACGATGGTCAGTTCCACACAGTGGAACTGGTGACCTTTGACCAGATGGTGAACCTGTCCATTGACGGGGGTCTCCCTACCACAATGGACAGCTTTGGGGCAGTGCGGCCCATCAACGGGGAGGCTCCACTATACGTGGGGGGTAGGGGCCCTCTCCAGAACACACCTCCCTCCTCTGCAGGCACTCTTAACTACTACACTACTGTCAATCACCACCCCTCCCCCTTCGCTTTGTCACCACCCGAATCACTCCTTTCCCTCAACCATTCAACCCTTCAACCCTATCCTCTAGCCACTTCATCCCACCTTTAGTCATGACTGTGTTTGCTAGAAAAAATACAGATAAACCTGAATACTAACACACACACATTTTTTTAGTCATGAACAGGAAGCTCAAAAGTAAAGCTACGTTCAGCTTCTTCTGAACCAGGTAGCACTGCATCTTTGATTTAACAGAGGTTTACACCAGATGCCCTTCAGGCTGAAGTACAACCCACAGCCTTTCCCTTGCAAATGTGTTAACCACCACACAGCTGAAGGAATGTCATTCTCAAAAATAATAGATCATAATTTAGAGTAAACACACAATGCATCTCTCTATAGACTGTCCTTCAAGCACTTTTTTATAGTGTGTGAACTACGCCATCTAGTGTTAGAATCATAATCAAACTACCACACACAGTCTCGACTTCAGATTAGTTTTGTATTTGCATGCATTTTTTTCCCATGGTGCACATGGTGGTTCATTTGCATAATTTACATGTAATTTAGCCACTCTTGATAGAATCAGACTTTCAAACTGAAAAAAGAAACCTTTAAAGTTACACCTTAGATTTGTTGCATTTCAGCCCCCATTTGTGGGTTCATATCGGATCAGGAGTGGCTCAGACTTGGTGCTGTTTGTTTTTCCTGCTGTGAAGTGCTGTTCTTCATTCATACAAACTACAGGAGAATTTTTTTTCCATACCTCTCTCCCTTTTGTTGTCCCCCATTTCAAGGATGATGTGTCTTATAGTGCAAATGTAAAAAAAAAATCAAAATTAGTTTAAAAACCCCCAACAAAAAACAGTTGTATATACTAATCTGAGAAGTGGTTTACACACTGCTGGGACACACGTGCTTGAAAATATCAGTCTCCATTACACTCATACCTGCCCTGTGTTAGCTGTCTGTGCGTGTGACTCGGTATGCACGTCCTTGTATATAACCATCCTTTCT
This sequence comes from Neolamprologus multifasciatus, assembly GCF_963576455.1. NCBI lineage: Eukaryota > Metazoa > Chordata > Actinopteri > Cichliformes > Cichlidae > Neolamprologus > Neolamprologus multifasciatus. The sequence goes on from NC_140451.1 coordinate 17,878,498, forward strand.
CTCGTTCCTTCCTCCAGGCATGCCGGTGGACGTGCACTCGGGCACTTTCCGTCTCTGGCAGATCCAGAATAGCTCCAGTTTCCATGGCTGTATCCAGAACCTGTACATAAACAACGAGCTTCAGGACTTCACCAAGACCCAGATGAAGCCTGGCGTGGTACCGGGCTGCGAGCCCTGCAAGAAGATCTACTGCGTACATGGCATATGCCAACCTGATGGGGTCCAAGGACCCGTTTGCCACTGCCAGCCAGGCTGGAGCGGGGCGCACTGTGACCAGCCTGCTAGCAACCCCTGCCAGGGCAGCAAGTATGTCAGCAAATGGAATAGCTTAGGGTGGATCAAGTTTTTAAACTTTATATTTATATTTATTGAGTTTATTGCCTCTTAAATAGGTGTGTCCATGGAAAATGCATCCCTCTGGATTCTCAGTCATACCGCTGTGAGTGTGCAGAGGGTTACCGCGGAGCCCTGTGTAACCAACAAGGGGAGCTGTTTAACCCCTGCCGTCACCTGTCCTGCAAACATGGTCGCTGCCAGATCTCAGACACAGGAGATGCATACTGTCACTGTGAAAGTGGCTATACCGGAGAACTCTGTGATGCAGGTGGGTTTTGTGCATGTTAGTCTGTAGTGATAAAGAAAAACAAGACTTTAAAACAAGTCATATTAAAAACTTTTTTACCCATTGTTTTTTATTTAGAGATTGAGTGCAGAGGGGAACCTGTGCGAGACTTCTACCAGGTCCAGCGGGGATATGCTATCTGCCAGACGACACGCATGGTGTCTTGGGTGGAGTGCACTGGAGCCTGCGACACAGGGGCCTGCTGCGCCAGCCAGAGGATGAAACGTCGGAAATACACCTTCGAATGCAGCGATGGGACCACCTTCAGCGAGGAGGTGGAAAAGACCATCAAGTGCGGCTGCGTGGGCTGCATGTAGCACAGTTCACTCCCGTTCCCCGCTGCTGCTGACGAGCAGAAGATGGAAAGAAAGAAAGGAAGTAAAGAAAGGAAAGAGAAGACAGTAGGAAAGTGAGGGAGAGAAAGAAAGAGAGATATTAAAGAATATATATAAAACCTCTATCTATATATTATGGACAACAGTGTTTGTAAAATAGTATATTTCCTCCCCTTCTAAGGGTGTTTGACCTACAGTAAAACAGAGAAACCAACATCACGGGCAACAACGTAGGTGCGACAACAGCAGCAAACCATTGTATCCG